>NW_027270917.1:3935000-4150000 GCF_040938485.1 Diadema antillarum
TCTCGTGGCTCTTCACAACATGGAGCTAACCTCGAGGTTGGCTAACTACGAGTGCGTCTACATGGTCTGTAACTAGGAGCTTAACCTCGAGGTTAAGGATTGTCGTCTGAATGTAACTAAAGACTTGTACACAGTGGTCCCCTTCCTAAACATAAATCTGATCAGACATCGTGTTAGCTATGCTATCTTCAGTTTATCAAAAAGCACAATTGGCTAGGTACATAATATACATTGTATAGCTGCATACACTCAAGTTAAAAACACCTATTGAATTCCTTAAACTTTAATTTTGCATATTCAGCTTTGAAGCTATTCGTTGCAATTACAATATTAGTCAAACTTTGATCAGACTGCTTGCAAATTAGGATATGAAAACGAAAAGTCCTATTGATTTGTCAAAATATTGTTTGTCTTTATTAGATAAAAGAATAAATCACACAAACTGGTTGTGTGTTTGTTGATGACAATTGTTCTCTAATTTCTATATTTTGGACTGAAACTTATGAATTGAATAATGGCTATAAGACCTGAAAATCATATGCTTTATTACGGATAAATACAATACATGGTTATCACTTTTGACATTGTTATGCACTCAAGAATAAATTCACATACAACTCTTATTTTATATCTAATATTACTGATAGTGATTATTGGAGCTCGTAGATTTCACAAAAACATGCACAATTTTCTGAAGTCTCCTTTCTCTAAAATCAGTAGGTCACCGAAACATTCTATCCCAAGGATGGAATGCAGTGAACAAGTATCATCAACACATCAATCACTCACTTCAAGCAAGTGGTACACACTGGTTTCAAAGTCCGATTAGCAATTCTCTTTTATTGGGGCTTAAAAGTAAAGTCCAATTTTGATACTGTACGGACATCTGATTACTGTTTGTCAGCCTGCATTTTTGTATAAACAAAAACACTGTCAGATATTTCTAACTACATGCTTGAGGTATACAATGTACTTGTTTAAATGAAACCATATTTCATGGTGAAAAAAACAAAAACAATTGATGGTGACTGCGCTTCGATAATTAATCTATTGTGCAATTTTAGTTTGACTGCACTGTGAGGTGTCTTCGATCATCCATGCACATTCACGCATTTACAGGCTTCTCAGAAAGGGTAGGGAAAAAAGGGGGATTAGGAGTGTAAGAGGAGAAATGAAATAGTGTAAATATTTTATTGATCTCTCATATCTATCAGGTATGTGTAAAGTTCAATGTGTCATTCTATAATGACACACTGAACAAAGGAAAATCAGCTCCGTCAACAGTTTTACACGTTTTAATCCAAACACCCGCACATATTTACGATTCAGCTTATAAAACACAACAAACAGAAAGCAGTGTACAATCTACACAATGTATGTGACGGTTAACAATGCCTGCATCACTATAAAATAATGGACTATAGCTATTGCTCTACTTTAGTTCTTGGACCTAAAACAACTATGAAACGTTTAAGATGTCTTCAAGTCCTGATAGGAGTTTGAGCTTCAGGAGAGGTGCCTACACAAAGTACATTTGCAGCATGTTGTGACATACTGTATACGCCATACATTTCGCTAGTCTAAATTTTCGCAAATTGGGACTTCCCGACAATTTCGCAAGTGGTTAAATTCGCGATCGTGGAGTCCTGTACTGAACGGAGAAATGTATACGCATACGTCACATTCATATCGGCATCAGAGTTAATATTTTTGCATGTTTTTAATTTCGCAAATAGCAGCTGACTTGCGAAATTCGCGAAAATAAAAACCTCGCGAAATATTTGGCGTATACAGTACTCGAGCACCTGTGTGACAGTTCTCTCAGCACATCCATTATTTAGAGATGGGGTGATAAACAAGTCAACATTTTGATGGCAGTGCAACACATTAATCACACCTGAAAAACTTCATACAACCTCCCCTGCATTTTCAGTCATGAATGATATTGATAGACATGCACAGTCTGTGCTTCAGTGGTAGAGATTATGACGTATTGTTATCATTTCTTGTAGCATTGCTAACCTGGAACAATATCATCTACTTTATAGATTTCTTTCTTTGTTGTTGTTGTTGTTGTTTGTTTTTTTCCAAATCCCCTCACGGAATAAAGATTTAAATACTGTATAAGCTGTTATTTTCGCGAGGGTTAAATTTTTGCGAATTTCGCGAATCTCAGTTGGATCGCGAATTTAACAACACGCGAAAATGTCTCCATGCCCTAGGGTAATAGCACATTTACAAATATGTTAGCGTTGGCGTCAATTCGCGAAAACAACATCTCACGAAAATGTCTATGACCTCCTCATTTGCGAAAATATCTGTGCATGAAAATAACAGCGTATACAGTAGTTTGTTAGCAAAGAGCACAACTACACCGGGGCTGCTAAAATTCACACGTCAGAATCACAAAGGTTTCATGGAGCTATCAGGAAGACACTTGTGTGTTACATCAGGGAGGTGGGCACCTCCCTGGTTACATGCATCTTAATGGGCAGTGATAATATTTCCAAATAAGGGAAGCTTTTTTGTTCTCTTATGAGGACATGAATAGGTGATTAAATTTTCAGGGAGCCTCATTATTGCAACATCAGCAAGGCTTAGCAGGTTTGCTCTGAAAACAAACAGGAGAGAGAAGAGCTGTGGGTTGGAGCCGCAGACACTCTTTACATATCAAATTTCATAGCATCAGCTTGCAGATCAAGTCAGATCAGTTTTCAACATCCACATCTCCATCACTCAAACGTGAACCGCACTCACCACTGGGTCTTTGACGATAGCTTGGAGGGCTATGATGTTGGGACCGCCTCGGAGGTTTTCCAGGATCTTGATCTCCCTCTTGATCTTCTTCTTTTTCACGGGCTATTGCGAAACATTCAGAAATTTTCAAACAAAAATTACTAGTCTGCATCAGACAAAATGAATCTATCACGCATGTCTTGTATGTATGGTACTTTTTTCTCTCCCCCCCCCCCCCCCCCCCCCTCCACTGGGATATTTTTTATTCTACATCAAACATATATTCATCTAAATGATGAACATATATTCATCAAACATATATTTATGTGAGCACATAATACATCATATTTCAAACAAAGCACTTTGAAAAACAGGCAATGTCAATGTCTTGTATGTATGGTACTTGTTCAAAGTTTTTCAAAACTTTTACCAGACACAAATCGACAACTCTTTCGAACTACCTCATTTGAATTTCATTTTAAAGATGCCAAATAAAGTGAGATACCTGATATATAACAAGTCAATTTTGCAGGTCCAGTTCATGTCACATTTGTTTGTTTTTATCCCTGATATAACATTCCGAAAAAACAAGGAAATTTCAGTGGTGCAAAGACAATTTTGCAGGTCTAGTTCATTTTGCATTTGTTTGTATTTATTCCTGATATAATAAAATACCAAATATTACAAGGAGATTTCAGAAGTATCAACTCAGTTTGTTATGAGGTTCCCCTCTATTGGTCAAACAGGTGTCAAGAAGCCTGTTTGATATTTATTATGACTATGTTTCTTATACCATCTATCAAGCATATTATGACCGTAGCAAGCATGGGCCTTCTGAGTAGATTCACATATCATTTGTAAGGGGTTGTGACTATGTCTTTACATGGCTTTATTTGGATGGAGGAATATCAATTGGCAGTTTGCATTTAACACAATATCAGCAAGACATTTACTACACTGTGCTTCCTGCCCTTCTGCTCCTATGCTGCCACAGCAAGCCCAGTGTAGTGCAAGGGATTGTGCGGGAATACAACATACAAAGCATCTATCATTTCTTTGCTCCAGATTGAGTTTCAAATTGTAATAGGAAGAGTCATTGTGAGTCATGATGAAGTGGATATTAATATTGCACAAGAAGTATTGTGTATCATAGGCACGGTTCACGACCAGATCACAGTACAAATGCATGCCTCGCTCAATGTAATACGACACACAAAGTATGTTATCATGCCTTCCCAATGACTACCACCAGGATGCGTGTCAATACTCGGGCTTTTCAGCCTTCAGGACGTTATGTCACGTGGTTGGAACTCACCTTCAGGATTTTTATCACACACTTCTCATTGCTTGTGATGTTGACTGCCTCGAACACCTCGCTGTACTTGCCGCGGCCGAGCTTCCGCACGATCTGGTAGTCGTCTTGTTGCCTGCAGCAGCATTGGAAGAGAAAGAGGAGGCTCGCAATAATGGCGGCAAGATGGAGGCCGTAACCGGCAGGGCCCATGACAGCTGCCATGTCACTGCACTGCGGCGGCGAGTCTCAGTGCAGCAAGCAGGCACCGGGGAGGGACAGCACTCCCTGATGACTGCTGCCTATCTACTGGGGGCAGCATCCCAAGAATGCCTGCCACAGCTAGGCTAGTCATGATATGGACACTTTGACACTAGGGGGCCCCCGAGGCAAACTGCACTAATTGACCATCGCCCTTTTACTTCTCCTAGAAAGCTAACTGACACCCATAACAAGGCTGAAACACAATGAGGACTAAGGTAATACATCGTCGGGTGCCCGTGCATTGGCCGCTAACTCAATACAATTTGTATTGCGTTAGCGGCCAATGCACGGGCACCCGACGACATGTCCTATGTATGATGAGAAGACCTATTGTATATTAGCATCCGACAGCATGTACCATAATATTATGTGGGTTTAGCACAGAATATGACAAAGCCAAGCATGCATTCCATGATAACATCTCACAATAGTTTTGCATGCACTGACTGTATGTGTTATATCCCAATACCGGTAGGTGGAAGAGCAGTGATCCCTGTTGAAATCGGAGACTGAATAGGATATTATGTTTTTCTTTCATACCGCTCTCTGATACATGACACACGTATTCAAAACAAACCATAATCTAGTCCATTGTACGAGGTCATTGTACAGATATTGGACTGCATGTCACAGCAATTCACATCGTACAATGAGAAGCTATGGAGAAGCTTTGGAATGAAATGATTGGAGGGGACGAATCTGAGCAAAACGTGACTGATATCACAACTGAAATACATTAATCATCAGAATATTAATCGTAATCTAAAACTGGGCATTTCCAAGGAAAAAGGTTACTTTTTCAGGGATATCAGGTTATTTTCTGTTTCCAATGGGCAAAGTGGTCTCAAGCACTTTTCAAATAATCCTTCTTATGGCATTTCAAACCGGCATTTCTAAACGCATTTGAAAACACTGTTGCATTTACAAACTATCACCCCAAAATGCCTCGAACTCAGTTAGGATCATGAATTGTGGAATTGATTCTGTCTTTAGAAAATTTTTAGATAAATGAACCCATAGAAATTTACTCAAAATCTTCACAAAACTTGTGATAATGGTACCATGTATGTACATGTATTGAAACCTACCTAAAAAAACAACACCCATAATAAATAAACCCACAAGATGCTCATACATTCTTAGATTCATAATCTCCATGCAAGGTTCAACTTGAACTGCTGCTTTTATTTCTGATTACTCAGCCACACATTCATGTCATGTTCTAGCATACAGCTGTACTTTTAAAATCTATTGATCCTACACAAAGAGAGAGAGAGAGAGAGAGAGAGAGAGAGAGAAAAAAAAAAAGATCTTACCATGAGGTACTGTACAAGCTTTGCTCAGTTTAAAATTCTGTCAAAATAACAAATCCATAATGCAGTGGACCTACAGATACAATACAAGATTTTGCTAGGCTATTGAGTGCAAGAAAGTGGCCAATACTGTTATCACATTGGAAGATTAAACGACAAGTTCACCTTCATAGACATGTGGGTTGAGTGAATGCAGCAATATTAGTGGAACACATCAGTGAAAGTTTGGGGAAAATCCAACAATCTGTTCAAAAGTTATGCATTTTTAAAGTGTCTGCGCAAGCACTGCTGGATGAGAAGACTACTACAGCATATGATGTCAGATGCGTACAACGATATAAGGAAAATAAAAAGAGAATTTCACAAAACTTTACTTTTTGAAGAAAGTGCACATTTCTTAAGTATGTTACTGACGTATATTAAGGGTAATACTATTACCCCTGCCTTCTAAAAGAGAGAAGATGAGTGACCTTTTGTTATGAGAGAAAAGTGAAAATATGTTGAATTTTCTTTACACTTTCCCTATATCGCTGTACACATGTGACATCACAAGCTACACTGTATGGTAGTCTTCTCATCCAGCCGTGACTGAGCAGAAACTTAAAAAAATCATAACATTTGAACGGATTGTCCGATTTTCCTCTAACTCTTACTGATGTATTCTACTAATATTTCTGCATTCACTCAACCCTTCACATCTATGAAGGTGGACTTGTCCTTTAAGCTTATGAAATGCACAAAGAAAGAATGAGAGGAGAAACTGGAAAACTGAACTGTAGAGTTTGTTGCAACTGAAAAACCCTGAATCATATCATCTTTTAGGTTATCCTTATCACTAATTGTACCAGCAGATGAAACGATACTAGTGCTAATAATTTCTTGAAATGACTCAATGCCAACATTTCTTACGACATCATGGTTCTAATTTCCACTGTGAGATCAGTTTTGCAATTAGCACATGGCTTAACTGAAATTCCTTTGATTGGCTACTATGCTCCTGTAAAAAAAATCATAGTTTGGCCTTGGACATTTCTGATGCCTTTTCTATTACTTCTATTTCTTAATACTGTCTCATAACAACAGGTTTGTAGGATTCTTGGCTAGCAGCCTCGGTATGCCAGTGAATACGCACAATCAGAGATTTTAACACAATGTGCGCATGAAATCATGATCTGTAGGTGAATTTCCAATGCTTTTTCTGCCACCAAAAGGAGGAAATTTAGAAAAAGTAATTGTGGGGACCCAAACAGGATGTGAACGGGGATGTGAAACATGATTTTATACTTTGTAATATTTTCATAGCAATTTTGAAAAAATAGTACATCATAGAGAATTTGACTGCCAAAATCGGATGCATGCAAGGACAAGAAACTATTCGAGGTACTTTCTTTTGTTTTATTTTTACTTGGCCTTAAGTAGTTCAGATTGACATTGCTTCTTAGGATGAGAGTGCCAACAGAATGGAATGAATACACACTAGTATCATGCTATTACTGTCAAAAGCTAAGGACACACACAGCCTCACCCACAGACTAGGAGCTACCCTATACTCGTAGCAGAGCATGACACATACAAATTTGTACTCTGAGTACAGTTCATCGCAATGCACAGGTCCTTATTACTTCATGCATGTTTCACACAACTAGCAGAAATCTAAGACTTAAAATCATGAAGTAATGAAAGAACACCATGATGGTATTGTCAATAAAACATAATTACCAGTACATGCACTGTCATAAAAAAAATCTGTATGTACACTTTGCAGATAGTTTAATGTGTCTTTCCAAAGGTTTAAAATAACAGCAGGACGTACATGAATATACAAGTGTACGGGTATGTCTTATACACCTTCCTTCTTTATTTTTATCTGCACATGCATGCTATATATGCGTGCATGATTAACAAGGGAGGAATGCTTTCACTGGCACATCACATTAGAAGAACTGAGCCCATAGCACTGGCATGCCATATGGTCAATAATCTAATGTTACTGTTACACATGTAATCATTTCATCACCAGGAACCCAAATTTTTTATCATATGGTGGCTAAAAATAGGTGGAATAGTGTGTTCGAAAAAAAAAAAAACCCGGAATAAACAAACATCAGGAAATAAAATTAACATAACACGTTCAACAACATCCCCTCAGTGATGAAGAAACACTCAAGTGATGAGGTCGTTCACATTACGACACATTGATGCACCGTGTGTGACCATAACTATGAAAAAAAGTAGACCCAATAATACGACTGCTACCGTCATATAATTTTCTTGTACAGACTGTGATGTCTACAAACAGATTTAACATTTTCTGTCCTGGCAGATGTAAAGAGATACAGATGTGATGCTTTTGAGTATTATATAAAAAAAAAAAAAAACAACTCTCACATTAAAGGAAAAAAAGTGAGACGAATGACACTAATTGTCCTTTTATAGCATGTTTCAGGACTCCATTTAACTTCTTTAGAATTTAGATACAGTACTTTTAATGTCCATACAGTAGTTTCACACACTTCAACTGATGATCTGCCGCCTACAGCATCACACTGCTTGAATTCTCCTCTGAAAATAATAACGGGAGTTTCCTTTCATTCAAACAGGCACAGCTACTGTTGTATTACACTGTACACGTATACTGCATGAGAGCTTCATCCAATAGATACAATATGACCTTCCCTCGAACAATCCATTTCTAATTTATGAAGGGAGATGGCTAACGCTCTGAAGATGACAGCACACTTACTGCGCTAGTCATGAACCTCTTTGTTGTGGCTGCTGTTGCCAGGTTCTCAGACCACCTTGGTGTGGATTTGTGGATTCCATTTTAGTACAAGACAAGACGGTTTATTGTCACCTCGTCTACAGCCACTTCGTCTATTTTCCAATTGGTCTACTGGCATATCGTCTATTACCGATTAGTCTAATACCCATTTGGTCTACATCTCGTTTTGTCCAGTACCCATATTGTCTAATAGCCACTTTGCCTACTACCCGTATTGTCTAATACCCAACTCGTCTAAGGAGCATTTCGTCTACAAATCAATTGATCTAATAGCCAAATCGTCTACACTCACAATGTCTATTTGCCATGTCGTCTAATATTTATTTTGTCTACTACTAGTTAGTCTACTCCCACCTCGTCTACAAGTCATTCAGTCTACATTCACTTTGTCTAGTTATCATATCGTCCAACCCTAGTTTGTCCATACCCAATATGGTCTATACCCATCTGGTCTACTCCTAACTCGTCTACTCCCAATTGGTCTACTCCCAATTGGTCTACTCCCAACTGGTCTACTTCCAACTGGTCTACTCCCAATTGGTCTACTCCCAACTCGTCTACTCCCAATTGGTCTACTCCCAATTGGTCTACTCTCTACTTGTCTACTCCCAACTGGTCTACTCCCAATTGGTCTACTCCCAACTCGTCTACTCCCAACTCGTCTCCTCCCAATTGGTCTACTCCCAGCAACTCGTCTACTCCCAATTGGTGTACTCCCAACTGATATAGTTTTACTCTCAACAATTTACCCAAACTGATCATTTCCATCTGGTCATGCTTATAATGAATATACCACTTTGTCTAGTGTCCAGTCCGTCTCACTGTCATGAACTATTCATATTAAACCTGCCCTTGATTAGCACAAAAATCAATATTACTATTAGACTATTCTAGTTGTTAATTATTCCGCACATGCTGAATATAAAGACATACTAATCAATGGTGAGACATGACTATCCAGTCTACATTCTGGCCGTAAAATAACTAAATAATGATAAACTAGCTCAGTTACAATCCTCCATCACAAACGAATTGTCAGTCATACGTAACAGAATTACATTTCGACCGACCACCCCAGTCCACCCGTACCTCCATGTAGTTTGCAGGCACAAACCCTTGTTGGTCGTAGAGGAGTCTGCGCCAAGACTACTATATGCACCACTTCGGCACTGTCCCATAGGCCCTGTGTTGTAGCTTCTCCCAACAGCCTTTGAGTCCAGAAACACCTTTTCATGTTTATTAGGCAGAGCTTCATTCTGATAGGATTGTCATGGTAACCGTGATTGACATGATATGGGGGCCTGTCTGGCTAACCCCCACTGAGATAAAGGTCAACTGAGTAGAAAGCCAGATGGTGGTTTGAACTGTTATGTAACACCTCGGAATGTACTTTCTAGAGCAAGAAATGCTCCATTCTGTCTGCAATGAGAGATCTCCTTGCATGAGGAACCAAGGAACTATCCCAGCCATTCCCTTTCTGTTTATTCGTTTTCTTCTTTTCTCTCTTTTCAAGCTCTCACTAGATCTTTTTTCTTTCTGTCCGTCTGTCTACTCTTCATAATTACTGAATCATGTCAAGACCAACATGATTTTTCCCTCTATTTTCACCTTTCTCTCAATAAATCTCTTTATGAAAGAAATACTACAAAAGGCCTAAATCATTCTCTGTTTTTGTACATTGAAAATTCACTCCCCATTTGCATTAATAGCTGAACAAGTTTGTAGGTTTTTGTTGTGTTTTTTTTATATCAGTCTACCTTACATGTATAGTTTTCTTGGCCTCTGGCCGACATACTTATCCAATGTGTCATATAACTCCTTCTTTCATATTTCTATAATATTTCATGAAGGGCTATACAAGATTGTACAAAACTACTGATATGTCTATACGAGCCTAACCTTTATCTGTTTAAGAAAAAAAAAAGATAATAGCTATAATAAGCTTTTACATTGTATGTGACATTCTGATTTAATTGTGAATGCGAGTTTACATATATATAAAAACCCAAGTTAATTCACCTATTTATGCATGGTGCCTGCTTATCATGCATTTTATCAAATTCGCCTTCTTGGAAGTTTGAGATAAATCTACTAAGGCTTATTCATCTACAGTAATAGATTACTATACTTAATGATTTGGTGACTTTTCCCTTCAGGCCTACGTAATGTCTTGTCGTGCTATTGCTAATGCGTTGTACATGTACCAAAGCAAAATCTCAACGAAATAGTTTGCCAATAGGCCCATAGGAGCTGAGATATAAGATTAGCTTTAACCTGGATCAATCCATTCAAGTAAAAATCTGACACCAATGTCAAATTTATAATTGTCATGCATTCAAACTGTTTTAGCTGATGATTAGTCAATAAGTATGGTTCATGTATCTTACGAATAATGTGGATAATATTATAGAGCCTAATAACAAAGTTATGAATTTTTGAAGTTATAACTTGCTCTTTATCTAACTTTCCTCAAACGGTCACTGATGTGTTTATTGTTCTAATAATGTTGCTGAATTCTCTCAATCCACATGTATTTCAATGTGAACTTGACTTTTACGATATCATCAAAATATTTTTTGCGATTGTTTGATATTTCAATTAAACAGTTTTATGTTGTCATAAAGCCATGACCCTGATAACTGTAGTATTATATATGTTGTAATGCTTTTGGCTAATTTGGGGAGTAACAGAAAAGAGATTAGATATGTTTTGATGATATCGTAAAAGTAAGTACTGCGCAAGTTCACGTTGAAATCATGTGGATTGAGAGAATTCAGCAACATTATTAGAACATATCAGTGACAGTTTGAGCAAAATTAGAAAAAGAAAAAGTTATGAATTTTTGAAGTTTCTATAGCCAGGTCAAAATATCAAGGTCCCACACATAATGTGGGCTACATTGCCAAGGAATATACGCCCATTTTTTTTTTAACAGAGAATATTACAGTTTAAAGAACAATAGCCTACCTACATTTCTTTCAAAAACAACAACAGAAGTTCATTGAAATGTAAACAAACAAGCAAAAATGTGTTGCTCAGAAAATAATAAGAATGTACCACAGAGGACTGGCAGCAACAATACATGCAATACAGACTAGAACTATCACTAAATGTGATTAATACCCCATGGACCTCAAACTGAGGGAGTTAGGTCAATACACAATGCTTCTGTATGCTTTTTATCAGAAATAAAAAAGTTGCTACCATGGCAATGCGTTATTTAACATTGACAAAGATGTGTTTTTCAATATGCATATCTAAAATCTATAATGGTTTACCAAAATGTGCTAAATCTAAAGCTATAACAACATTCTCAAAACTGAGGAAAATAGCGTAAGCAATGTTTTTGTTTGATTGATTTTTATTCAAAAAGTTAATTATTTCTGTGGCAAATACTGTCTGTCCCTGACGAAAGAAGTGAATATTTTTTAATGAAAAATGCCGTTACAATGGCAACACGGATTTTCCATACTCCAAAGATTGAATTTAAGTATCAACATGCTATATAGTGGTCACATGTACCGAATATCAAATCAAATGTTCAAAGAATGAGGGAGTAAGCTCTAATATATATATATATATATATATATATATATATATATATATGTATATATATATATGTTTGTTGATAAGGTAGTCCACGTGTTGGCAAGATAAAAAGAAAAGTAACAAAGCTGCAACAAAGTTCATGCTGTATTCACCAACGGTTTATTTCTTCAACAGTATCAACACTTGAGAAAGGGCGGCGAGACGCTCGAAAATTTGTGTGAAGAAATAAACCGTTGGTGAATACAGCATGAACTTTGTTGCAGCTTTGTTACTTTTCTTTATATATATATATAATTATATATAATTATAATATAGAAAAAGGATGTTGCCATGGGATCCCATTGTTTGATATTGACGAAAGAAATACTTTGAGCAATTGAATTTGTATTGGTATTATGTGTCAAATCTCAAGTCAAATCCTACAAACTGCTGGGTTTAGCTATTAAAAATCAACTAACAATTTGTATGATGTTTAATTTTAAAAAAATGCTGTTATCACGTCAATACATTGACCAGCAATGACAAGAGATGAAGTTTGCATGTCTTCACTTTACAGTAGCGGCCACATATATGCGACATTTCAATTCTAATGCTCAATAAGTGAGGGAGTTAGATCAATCCACATAATTCTGTAATTGTAAGATAATACTCATGTCATGGCAACAGACAGACTGAAAACCACACACATACACACGCACACACACACACACACACACACAACTGTCTTGCTAAAATGAAATAGTTTAGTCTCTCAACTTGCAAATCAATTGTTCAAAAAGTGAGCAGTTTGTTCCACAAAATTTTGTATGTTTTTTTAAATGAAAATGCTGCTACCATGGCAAACACTGTTGACAATGACAAAAGCTAAAATTCTACAATGGCGGCCTCAATGTCATGTGCCAAATTTCAAGTCTAATGCTCAAAAATCGAGGGAGATACAAAGTGTAGGTCAGTTCATGTGATTTTGTATTTATCCATAAAAATATTGTTTAATGGAAAGAGGCATATTGAAAATTCTATATGTATCATATCTAAGTGTTGTCAAAAGTCGATTAGACATCACGGTCCGGATACATGGAACACTCTTCCTGAAGAGTTGAAACAGTGTGCCTCCTTGTTTTCATTCAAAGCAAACTTAAAGAAGCATATTTTATCACAGTATACTTCAAATACGAATTAAGCCCGAATAATTTATATGACTCATGTTGGTCTCCCGATAGTAGCAACATCGTAAGTCATTCCCTCTTCCAGCAAACCAATTTTATCATTCCAAATCCCAGCCTATCTGCCCCTGTGCACTCTCAAGCACTCGCACGCACATTCACCACCTTCACACATGAGAGTTTATTTTCCCCTGCTATCCTCGCAGCAGAATTTGTATTGTTTACCAATTTACCTACCTATCTTTTCCTCGGGCCGGCCATCTTTTCAAGCAATGCTTACAATGGCGGCCCTCTCCATTATCATTTCCTAAATATAATATTGTTATTGTAATCCCAGCTGCATAGACATGCATACTGTAATATCATTAATTTCCTTTTATATCATTGTTTATGCAAGTCAAACGACTCTGTTTCAAATATACTTTGTATATTTCCCATGTTCACGATTATTCAGTTTATGTATATTGATTTGCAGAAAATAAAGTATCTATCAAACAAACAAAACAAATAACATTAGGCCAACTATAGAGTGGTCATAATTCCCAAATTGCAACTCAAATCCAAAAATACAACTGAGCAAAAAGTTTGATCCACAAAATTGTAAATGATTCAAAAAAATATGAATGATGTTGTAAATCATGGCAAAACATTGGACGACAGTGACAAATATTACGTTGTTGCCAACATACTGCAGGTTCATTTCCAAAAAGCACTTAATTAGATTATTACAGCTATGACACAGTAGATTCAACTCATTTTGAGTGAACACATAACAACTAAGTATTAGCTCTTTCAGTGTTTTGCAATTAATAAAGATGGAAAAAAATTGATGGCAACCAGCAAATGATTTTAACTAGTATAGAATAGAGAATTGCAATCAATTGCAAGTTATGATCAACTGCAGCATCCAGGAGATTTTACATTGATATCTATCAGTATCACAAGTTTTAAAAGATGTATGGATACATACATTCACTCTGGAAATGTATTGTTTTATCAGACCAATGAATAGGGAGGAATTTACAGTGAATTTGAAACACTGTCGGAACTTACTAGGAGAGAGATCAAACTAGGGAGAGAAGTTATACAGAAGACCATCTCTGACTCCACTTATTAAAAATTCCTCCTGGAAGTAGAAAACCTCTTAGAAGTAAAATGTTTTTCTGGGTCTGGTTCCTGCATAGGCACAAGAACTGTTCTTTGCTTTTCAGCATTGATTTTCTCAAAATTAAGGTTTCATTCAGAACCTACACATAATGAAATTCAAGGGTATCAATTTTAGATTGTCATATACACTAGGTTGGTATACACTTACAATGAACCTAGGTTTGTGTTAGGGCCCATGAGTACATAGTATACCAGCGAGAAAAAGAAAACAAGTAGGTGTTAAAGGATGGTAATTTTGGTTGAGATGATGATTCAGCTTTTGACATTTTGCAAGATAGAAAGTACTCGAGATATTATTATCAAACAGAAGTTAAAATTCTATTTGATGAAAGTCGGATTTGGAAATATCCAAAAACAAAGTAAAGCAAGGTGGTCCATATAAAAGAAATTTCCCACATTTCATTAGGACCACTCTGTTTTGGGATATCTCGACCATCTCAAATTTGATTTTCGTCTCTTAGAATAATATGTAAGCTCTTTTGATAAGGGGAATCTCATGAATTGTTGCAAAAAGTTATAACATGCCTTGAAATCTTGTTCAGAATAGTAAATAATGCCCCCAAAATATCTCATTACATTTTAGTCATTTCATGGTTTACACGTGAATGAATCCACATATATCTGCATAATATATTACTGGTTTACAGAAGAGCCAGATTAAGGGGGAAAGATGACAATACGGACTACTGTGCAGAGTAGGAAGAAAAGGTCACCTGATACACCCCTTGGAATTTGGTGCACTGGTATAAGGGTTGTCTGACCAGGGAGGTCACCTCCCTGGTCTGACCAGTGTTGTTTTTATTTCACCCATGGACTGGTGATATCTGCCTAATCTGCCTTTCTAATTATCCAGTTACTGGGTGCTGCCAGACAAGTCCCAAGAGATGGTGATGGACATTGGAAAGCAACCAATCACATGGGTGGAGTTTGATTTTCACCGTGAGAAACTGATTTTAGAAGTCTGTACAAACCCTTGTTGGGAGAGGCTGCAGTGCAGTGGTACGTGTATAATTAGTCTTGGCACATGCAGACTCCTATTACGACCAACAAGGGTTTGTGCCTGCAAACTAACCTCCATGCGCGTTCATGCATGCATGCAGCGATCTTGGCGGGATGCGATTTTTTTTTGAAATTGCCAATTGTGTCACTTGAGCAAAGACTATCAGTGTGCTGGCTGGTTTTTGTACGCATGCGCGTGGACTTCGTTAGGTTCCTCGCGAAACGTGTATTGAGTACATTGCAGGCTAGTAAATTATTCATCTCAGTAGTAGCTATATATTGTACATGAATCATATTTTTGTGCATATGTTTCAACCTTTTTTGTGCATTTAACCGTTTACATACATCAGTACGTGGCAGACAGAATAAAGAATACTGATAATGTACTTCTAAAGTGTTCATTTTCATTTTTACCATACTTATGATTGTGTATCAAAGTTGAATGGATGGAGTGTTGGAGTTTGGACATATAAATGCTGCATGATTGCTTCTGATATAAATTACACATCCACCACAAAAATAACACAGCAAGTTTTTCACACTGTGACATTATCTTTTTTTCCTAAAAAAGTGTCATAATTAGAACATAAAAATTTAAAATTCAAATGGGGCACCAAGAGTGTTCAACCTATTTCACTGGGAAAAAAGAAACTGGATGAAGTAGACTTAAATAACAAAAAAAAAACTATAACTAGTAGTAGACCAGTTGGGAGTAGACTAGTTGGTAGTAGACGAGTTGGCAGTAGACGAGTTGGGTGTAGACTAGTTGGGAGTAGACGAGTTGGGAGTAGACCAATTGGGAGTAGACGAGTTGGGAGTAGACCAATTGGGAGTAGACGAGTTGGGAGTAGACGAGTTGGGAGTAGACCAATTGGGAGTAGACGAGTTGGGAGTAGACCAATTGGGAGTAGACGAGTTGGGAGTAGACCAATTGGGAGTAGACGAGTTGGGTGTAGACGAGTTGGGAGTAGACCAATTGGGAGTAGACGAGTTGGGAGTAGACTGACTGGTTATTAGACTAATTGACTATTAGACAAGGTGGTTGTAGACTAATTGGCTATTAGACAAAATGAAGTGTAGACTATTTTATTCATAGACCTAATGATTAATAGACGAAATGGTCAATAGACATAATGGGTGTTAGACGAAATGTGACTTAGACAAATTGGACTATAGATAAAATGGCTAGTAGACGAAATGACAATTAGACTAATTGGCATATAGACAAAATGGTTGGTAGACGAGTTGGTAGTAGACGAAGTGGGTTTAGACGAGATGGCATTAGACTAGGTGGACAGTGGACAGGGTGGGTGTAGACGAGGTGCCAATTTACCGACAAGACATGCCTCTAGAGTTTTTATTGTACAAGTGCAGATATTCCCATATTACTTTCATGATCATCATTGTCACTTTCATTACCCCCATCATATCATTAGTAGTATAATCAGTAGAAGTAATGGTATTCTTATCAACATCATTATTATCAGTTATGAATTATAATCATTATAAGATCATTATTAGGTTGCAATGTTGTTATGATTGATTAGCATAGTCAGTTTCGGGATATCTACATTTGTAGTCATATGTAGCTCCGTACACTGATATACCTAGGTACTGCTAAAAAATTTGCAAAATCCAGGCAAACTGAACACCACTTTCATACACTGCACCTTGCATTGCCATCAAGAGAACAAGTTATCACTCCTACCAAAGACTTTGAAAATGGTGCTTACTACAACTAGTATTTCTGACTTTGAGCAAGAATTAAAATTGCAGGATTGGCTTTACTTAAAATCATATAGAACCATAAATCAAACAAAGAAAGCTTAAATGAAAGATGAGAGGGCCATAAAAATGTTCCTTACACATGTATCTACTTTTGCATTTGAACAGATTAATTTCATTCAAACAAGCTGCCAGAAATGACCATAGTGAAGATACAGTCAACCTTACCTACATGTGTAATTGTTGAATCTATTTGGACTAAAGAAATAGCTTAGACTTGAGAAAATTCCACTTATGAAGAATTAAAATCAAGAGAATAAAAAGAGAAGAGGACTGGAAAAGACCTTCAACTTAGGCGAATCACAAATGCAAGGGCGACCTTATAGGGGAAATCCGAAACTAGTCTGATAAAAAAGAGCAAAATGTTACCAGTTCAACAGTAAAAATTTTGACTGAAATTGGATGAAAAATAAGGAAGTTACATGTATGAAATTTTGAAGTTTTGCTTATTTCTGCAAAGCAGTTTGTATACAGTGGATATATGAATATAGTATGCAAATGAGTGAGCTGACCATGTCATAACCTCACAATTTTCCATTGATCATGTACAACTACACAAAAATGACAAAAATTCAATGTTTCTGTGACTGAAATCTGGAACATGACGTTATTCCTGGTTGAATACCTTCAGAATAGTGATCAGTTAGATATATGAGGATTTGAATCTCAGGTATAATTGCGTTTGAATGAAAAACTGGAAATTGCACAATCTTATGTACAAATATGGCAAGTTGCGAGGGAATGACATGCTCACTTTGTCATTTGCATTACATTCATATTGACCGTTCAAGAACTTTTCCTAAAAAATTAGCAAAACTTCAAAATGTCATAACTTCTTTATTTTTCACCCGATTTCGATCAAAATTATACCGTTGAACTCAAAATATTTTACTCTTTGTTTTCAGACTACAGTAACTTATATTTGGACTGAATTTCCCCTTTAAGCCAGGCTGGCTATATTTTGAGGTCATAAAACTACGAGCTAATGTGGGATGACTAGAAGGTTCCTTGGTATAACAAATAAACTATGATGCTCTTTATCATTGGTAATAAAAAACACAATCAAGTGAAATGCTGATTGGGTTTGTTGCTCAACTATGGAAGAAGGTCACATTCTAGGTACAGTATATCACATGCGAATTTATGAAGTACAGTGTATATTTGTTTAAAAGATGTTTGTATTTGCAGTCAAAACATAAAACATACACAACATACATTTTTGTATCATATGAAAGGATAGTCATAGTCTCTTATTGCTCCTTTATCCCCCATGCTCCCCAAATCCAGGGACTTATTAGATAATTTTGGGAAGGTTATAATTCCATTAAATTGTACAAGAGTTTATGTTGGAACTACAGGACTGAAGTGAGAAAAGAATATCATCCACACAATCAAGTCCCCCTGATAGTGCACTTTGCAATTAATTTCAGACATCACTGCAATCAGTGTTTGGTTTTGACATATGGATTTCCACAAGAAGGGTTCATAGAATGATGATTTTGTTATTCGTACCTACATGTAATGGATCAGATAATCAGTGGGCATGAGATTTCCAAAAAAAGCATTTGTCAAGGAGACAGAGACACAAACAACATTCCGAGTAAAACGTACAAACTGACAGAGCTACAACCCGAGGAAAAAGTGCTCAAGTACACACAATGTGATCTCAGTAGATGTGTGCCATTGCCCGATTACGGTATTGTTCTTATATCATAATACATGTATGAGCAGTCAGGCTTGACAAATGACAGCTTTAATGTTATAAATGCTCCAGTGTTTTTTGATTGTCTACAATGTGGCATGAACTACCGCATAATTCATGACTTCCTAATGCTGACGTTTTGTGCCGCCCCTGCAATCAGATCCAAACAGCTTTGTAACTCAACAAGACTCCTACAGCTACATGGAACAAGTCAGACATTTGGTTATGAAATTTCTACTTTTAAGCACAAATTCCTCATGCTTGGTATTTAAACAGATTCTGCAGATTGGAAATATTTGCATCATACAGTACAGCTTGGGGTACAGTGAAACCCCATTATAACTAGGTTCGTGGGACCGGCGATAATACCTCGTTACAACTGTACACATCAAAAACACAGAAAAACATAAGCACGACATCATAATATACCCATCAATCAAACTTTAGAACATCCTTTGTGTTGTTGTTACACAATTATGGATCATTATTATTAGACAATAAAGGGAAATTATTTGTGACTTGATGTAAAAAAAAAAAGAGATGAAAAATAAAATAGGAGTTGAAATGCGTAAATTCTTAATTTTTCTTCCAAAAATCTCTTCGCATAATAGTTGCACATTATGTTCTTGAGAAGTAGGCCTATTCGGCAGAATCATATTCGTGATTCTTTCTACACCTACTGTATGTCTTCCTCTTGTATTGAACCATTCTGAAAGAATGATGTTTTTTCGTTTGTGAAATACAGTGTACAGTGTAAAAAAATGACAATGAACAAAATCAGATTGTATGCAAAACGCAGTTCGAAATAGAGTAACATACATGCACTGTTTATCTAACTTGCGAGGTATGTTACGCTGTTGGTGCCCAGCGGGAATGCGATGATTTCATGAATCATTTCGGCTGTAATCCTACAAAATGTATGATCGTTGCGACTGAAGGGATTGAAAAATGTGTTCTTTATTTTCTTCCGAAAATCTCTTGGCGTTTTGTACACCCGTTCTTGAAAAATATGCGAAAAGGTTGAATTTAGAAGGTTGTGATCCTTTTTCAGCAAATCTGTACTTCATAGACCATTCTGAAAGAAAGAAAAATCATTGTGAAATGCAGTGTTAAATGATAATGAACAAACCCATGCAGATCTAGATTCTGCGTTTGTTTCTTTTTCTGAACACCGACTTAATTAAGTAGAATGTAATGCGCTATTTTTACACTACTGTCACCCAGCGGGATCGCGATAATTTCATTAACCATTTCGGCTTTAATCATGCACACTCATAAGATATCCATAATTATTATAATTTGTTACATGATAATGAACAAACCCAGATCTCGGCTCAAAATGTTAAATGCGTTTGTTTCTTTTTCTAAATACTGACTCAATTAAGTAGATTAACATGCGTTATTCAACTATTTTTACGCTACTGTCACCCGGCAGGATCGCTTTGATTTCATTAATTATTTTGGCTTTAATCATACACTCATATTTACTAGCCAGCAAAACAACTGGAAGTCGAACTAAAAATGGAAAGGATATAATGATGAGTTGCACACGTATTCCAATTGTCCATTTTGGCCATGAGTGTCGCTACATGAAAAGTTTTTGAATGCGTTTTTTTTTTCGTTGCGGTGCGATGACTTGATATCACGCACGCGTATCTTGCGAAAAATAACAATAGTAGGAACACCGGTAGGTATTTCTGTGTCTTATCGCGTGGTTTAGAAGAAAATATGAACGGTACTCTGCAAAATGGGAAAGAGACATGGATAGCGTGAATTCGGTTTTCAATGTTTCATTTGTCGCGTTTGAAAGCGGCAAGTCAAGAAATGGAACCTCGCGAAAAAGAAAATGGAATGATTATGTTCAATAACTTTTAGGAACATCGGAAGGTAATCCTGTTGCTTACTAGTATGGCATGGTTTAGAAGTAACATGGAAGGAACGGCACTCGATTATTCGTCACTGATAATGGGCGGTAAAGAAGGATAACGGCGGGACTGAAACATGTTTGTTTCCGACTCTTCCTGCTTCAGGTAGTGCATGTAGAGAGACGGCATGGGGATTGTATACATCCACAGTGCACTTGTGTGTGTTACTGCCTTCAGCAGACTCTGTAAAACGGGGATAGTGTGAATTCACTTTTCAATGTTTCGTTTGTCACGTATTTGAAAATGGCAGGTCAAGAAATGGAACCTTGTTGTATCGGATCAAATTGCTTATGTTTTTCTTTATCATGACGCACCAAAAATGTCCTCGTAATAACCGGAATCTCATTATAACCGAACTCGATATAACCGATTCGTTCTGCCACAGGTATAGACGCAAAGAAAAACGGGACCGACACGATCACCTCGTTATAAGCGGTTCCTCATTATAATCGAACTTGTTGTATAACGGTGTTTCACTGTACTACCCATATGCAAAGCATTATTGTAGAGCCCTGTCACAGATGCATTATGAGATAGCTTGGTAGCACTGTCAGTTCCAGATGTCTGGCTCATGTCTTCATCCACATACAATAAAATGCAATTAATGCACACATTGCATTCATTACTACAATTTGTACTCTTTACCTCAGTTTGAATTTGGCACAAAAAGAGCTCAAAGGTTTTCAATTTGATTGATTTGCGACCATTAGAGTTATGGGTCATCACTATGATGCTGCAATGGACTGGTCACACGACAAGCAGAGATAATCTTCAAAAATATCCCTGGATGAAAGATGAAGCGTGGGTTGATTGGTTAGTAAGCCTTACCCCAAGGTGTTTCTTTCTCCACTCGTCCCAGTCACAGGGCTCAGTGAATGAATTAATAAACTAGAAAAGCATTCTGAGAGCGCAGACCTCCGCCAAGCATGCAAATCACTTTCACCACTGATCTTGTTCTTCCGTAGAGATGTCAGTGATTTCCACCCATACGTACAAATACGTATGGGTGGAAATCATAGCATTGTGTGCTGAAAGT
This sequence comes from Diadema antillarum, assembly GCF_040938485.1. Lineage (NCBI taxonomy): Eukaryota > Metazoa > Echinodermata > Echinoidea > Diadematoida > Diadematidae > Diadema > Diadema antillarum. The sequence continues at coordinate 3,956,713 of NW_027270917.1, forward strand.
TGCCAGATTTCCCAATATAGAAGCCTTTGTTACGTCATAAACACTCAGCTGCACGGCGCGCCTCACCCCAGCAGAAACTACTGTAGAGCATGCACTTTAGTCCCCGCAGGCAAACCTCAAATACGCGCAGCCTGAACTCCCTAGTTCACTGACCCTACCTGCCAAAATATCAAAAATCCTTCATAAATTCCCCCCAAATTTTTGGATCACTACCAAAAGTTAATCGTTTGGTACTTGTGTCATTCTCAACCTTTCCTGCAAGTTTCATCCCAATCCGTTCACTACTTTTTGAGTTATTTTGCACACGGACAAACTAACTAACAAACGAACTACGTGTAACTAACTAACAAACCAACGGTAACAAAAACATAACCTCCTCCCTTGGCGGAGGTAATAAATGAATGAATATTAACACTTTACTAGCATGTTTATGATGCTTTCACAGCCCAGTGGTACCATGTTACAGTTGTAGTTTCTGTGGGCATTCCTCTCAAGTCCAAAATGCTTTCAGCCTAGGAACTGACAAGTTACAAATGGAAGTCATAAAAATAAAAAAGATAACACAGCAATAACAGAAAAAACAACAACACAAAAGCTAAAGTCAACGCTACATTTAGTATACATGCTAAATTTGGTACATTGCAATCGCGATGTAGTACATCCCCACAGCTGTTAGCTTCACGGTATGCAATGTGTACATATTGCTCTCGCGTGTATTCAATGTTGTTAATAGCGCGCCAGTCTTCGAGTGAGATTCAGCCTAAATCTGACTCCACTTTGGTGCCGAGCCACTCCTCAATGCATTTAACAGGGCTGGGTGGGATGCATTTTAGTTTAGGCAGTGTACAACCAGGAACAGAGCATTCAATCATTGGTCAAGGTACATGGTGTACACTGTGCATTGCTGGTACCATGCACAACAAATTTGTCATAATACTGTACAGTACAGAACTAGTGTAAAATATAAAATGTGCAGGTGTACATAGTAACCTTATCATAAAAGAAGAACAATTATTTAGAAAAAAATAAAAAAATCACATAAAAAGACATCAAACCAGGGCATATCCATCAGGTTCAATCAAGTTTTACATACCCCCCCCCCCCCAAAAAAAAAGTTACTATTAAAGCTATGCAAGTATTCAAGGTGCAACAGCTGGACCTACAGTCAGGACAGTTTCTGCTAGGGTGATATGAAGGGACTGTACAGTACTGGTTGAGGCAAGGATTCAGCTTGTAACATTTTACGAGATATTTAGAAACTACTCAATGAAATGTTAAACAGCATACAATTCTAAGGGGGATCAAAAGTTTATTTGATGAAAACCGGTTTTGAAAAGACGGAGATACTGTATCTAAAAACAAGGGAAAGCAAAAAGATCCTAATAAAAGCCGTAGCCTGTCAATTTGATTAGGATCACCTCTTGGATATATCTCAGCCATTTCAAGACCATTTTTTATCTATATATTTTATATTGAATCCTTCTTGAGATTACATGCTCTTTCATATTTCATAGGAGGTTTGTCATTATCTCGCCAAAAATGTTGAAAACCTGAATCCTCACCTCAACCAGTACTGTACAGTCCCTTTAAACACAACATGTACAATGTGCTTTACCCACTGTCTTCATTATACAGTGTACAGTCACACTGCATGCACAACTTTGTATGTGATATATCTGCTCTTTGAAGATGAGAAGCTGTCTTTGTCAATGCTTTTTAATGAAAGTAATTACAGAGTCATGAAGACATTCACTTTTTTTTTAGTCAAGTATCAGCAGAAGTCATAAACAAGCTCACAGTGTACTCATGCCTTTATGTAAATGTTTGTGAAGATAGTGAGATTCTACTAACTTTAAATTTCATTGAATGCTTTGGACCACTTTTAACGATGACCAAGACATGTACCAGTTAGAATATCACATAACCACAACAAGTCTATTGAAAGCTGGAATTACAATCACAAGTTGTCACTCTAAGCTGTTCAAGCTTGTTTTGTTGTACCATGCCAAAACATATCATGTATGTTCTACGCTGAATGACAGGACCTCCCAATAAGGCTTTACTTCAGTGACGTACAATATATGAATACTCCTACATTGCAATTTCTATAAAATTCTACAACAAATCTTTCCCTTATCATTATGTGGAATCTGAGATAGCAAAAAAAAAAAAAAGAAAAAAAAAAAAAAGAGCATTAGTGAAGCACTCACTTACAGGTATGAAAAAAAAATTAGACAATGTTTAATTGTATGAAACTTTTTTTTTCTTTCGCAAATTTCATGTGCCATTTTTCCACCAAAAGCAATATTTATATAACATGAAAAGAGCACTGTAGTTCTCCCATAACTGAAAGGTATGGAGCACACTATTTTTCTTAGCATACATTGTATCTCAGCACCTAGTGAAGGAACATATAATTTTACACAAAGATTAAGATTTTTTTTTTGTATGTTTTCTTAACTTATATTGCATACTGTAAGTTTCATGTTGCTTCCATAACATCTCAAATCATTGCAGAGTTCCTATCTTGAGAGGGACATTAATATTCAAATACTAAGTATTCATATTTTAAAAAAAAATATATATATTGTCTGACTTTCCTTAAACTTTCACCGTTTCAATAATCTTTCAGCATATACTGAATTATACAATTTTAACACGAGGTGCAAGAAAGTTCATGTTTTGTCAAAAGTGAAGGGTAGAGTCAGATGAATAATTTCTTTGACCTATACACCCAGTGATCATACTGGGTCATGTGGCCTGTTACAAATATTTGCAAGGGTAGCTGGCACAGCATGGCTTTAGTTAGATCTGTGACGGCCTATGGACACTGTCTATATTGCAATACTAAAAATCATCCCCTAAATTTTAGATAATAAACTGTATGCCTTTAAATATTAGACCCTTTCATTCAAAATATCAAAGAGGTTAATCAGGTAGAATCAGCCAAATTTAATGGTACAATGCTAGCTTGACTGTAGCCAAGATAATTCATTTGAATGATTCAAAGGTATGCTCTATTCTGAAAATGTGCAATCATATAAAAATTGTATGTACAACCCATCAGTAAGGAGATAATGTATCAGCAGGGCTCGACATTCGCGGCGGCTCTGGGCTACTAAAAAGTAATGCTGAGCGACCAAATTTCCAATCTTGGTTTGGTATCCAACATAATTACTTGTACAAGTTGTAGTCTCATGTATGGGTGTGTGCATGTGTGCGTGTCTGTGTGTATGTACAGATTGTATGTGCATAAAATTGAGTTATACCACACCACGCCAAGTCACGCATGTGTCTCACTAACACACATGGGTCTGCACACCATTTTTCATGCACATAGGTTTAGATCTGTAGGTTTAGTGTGAGACCTAAATCGCTGGACATCACCTACTGTATGTACTCAACAATAGCATGCGAGTGGCGTGGTGGTGTATATTGTACTAGCAAGCCACACACATACCTTACAAAATACAAAGTAAGGAGAAAAACATTACATGTAGGAAACATAGCAGTAGCAAGGCCAATCCTAAAAACTGTTCAATGGTTCCTTACACTTAGAAATTAGAAATATGCTTAGAAAGCAATATTCAAACATTATTTCTGCACAGAGTGGAAGTGGGGGGGGGGGGGGGGTAACACATCAAGTCACATGGTTCAAACAATGGGCTTCTTCCCAAAATATCTATAGTAGATCTAGACTCTTCATCTACCTTTTAGTTTCCTTTTTAACCCTTTCGTGACCAACAGCCCGTTAACTTACTGGGCTCCACACTCCAAATTCCTCATTCAGCCAATAAAACTCCTTCCACTCAAATTCATCGCAAGCCCTGACTCGCTGTGGTTCGTGAGTATAACGTAATTACGTGTGAGTCTATGGGAGAGCTGCAGTACTGCAAGTTTAGCTACTATCAATTCTGATTTTCTAGACTAATATTTATTTTTCTATAATCTCTAGAATAAAATAAAGCCGATAGTGTGAAAATATGATTACCGTAGTTATGGGTAAACTCAGCCTAGCGGGTTAACTCGGCCCCCAGTGCGCGCGTTGCAAGTGGCAGAGTTTACCCATAACTATGGTATCAGAGAAAATCTCTACAGGAAGATTTCTCATTCCTGGTTTCTGAGAAGATGTATTCTCGACTTGAAAAGCACTTTGCATTGAGCACACTGCTACACAAATGTAGATAGTGGTCCTGGCAGATGGGTCTCAGGGATGCCAAGTTCAAAAACATTTTATGAGTGAGATTTTCATGACTCGGCATCTCGGCATGCGAATGTGCGCGCGAGCGAGGGTGTGGGAGGGGTTCCCCCCCCCCCCCATGGCCTCCCACGGTAGGGAGCTTTTACAATTTTTAGCTCTTAATGGTGCGATCAGGTGCATACTTAAGTGACTATTTTTTACTTATTCTGAAAGACAAAAGGGAAATATACCTTCAATTGCAACTATCACTTTAATCTTTTGAGCTATGCTCATTATTATAGGCCCAAGTTGCAGACTTCGCCAGATGCGTGAGAAAAATGGGTGCCATGCGTGAGATCGTGAGATGGCCCCTAAATGCTTGAGTCTCACGCAGAATGCGTGAGACTTGGTACAATGTAGCTCTGGGGTCTGCACAATAGAATGTGGTCGCAAAAGGGTTAATATTACTCAACTCCCAACTTATTGAATACAAGTAACATCATGACCTGGGGCCCGTTTCATAAAACTTGTCATCAGTGACAAGTTGTCATAGATGTGACAAGCTACTGAAATCCTAGCATCTGATTGGCTGAGAGCAAATTTGTCATAGAAATGTGGCAGTTGTCACTGATTGATAACAAGTTTTATGAAATGGGCCCCAGATTGTATACAAGATCTATCTAGTATCTAGTATAGAAATAGCGCACGGCACGGAGTGCGATAGTGTAAGTGCAGTGCACGCGAGGTTTCTTTAGATTGGTAATTGGTGCCACCTCAGTGTACGAGCCGCTAGGCGAGTACGCAGTGCGCACCATCTGAAGAAACCGAGCGTCCACTGCACTTACATTGTCGCACAACGGAACAAGTGTGCTATTTCTTTTATAAAATAGCGGTTTTCGATGTATAACCCCCCCTAAAAAAATAGAAACAGCATTATACACAATGAATGATAGACAAATTTCGGCAACACAATAACGCCAGGTAACCGCAGTCTAAAGGCGGCCTCACACTGCGATTCTTGCGATACGATGTCATGTAGCATCGCAAGCGTTCAGTACATTTAATTACGTTAGATGAATGAAACCTGAACTCAACGCATCCCTGCAACTTCACGTGCGTGGTACCACTTTTTTTGCGCGACATCTGCACTCCCGTGCAGTGTGCAAAAAAAGTTGAATGCCACGTGACGCGTTTTGACCAATTACCACGCTTGAAATCCGCTAGCTATTTCATAAATTGTTAGATACAGTGCACAACATTCAAATGAACATAGGTAAAAAAAATTCCGGTTACAAGATAGAAATTCAGGCCCCAACATTATTCACTCTCGTTTTTTATTTGTCCGGTTAAAACAAAATTTCGATTTATATAGCTTTTTATTATAGGTCTATTCCATAGAAACTGCTCTATACGAAAGAAACCTAGACTCTGTTAGATGTCTACCAGTCCTGAGGACTTTGCTATCAAATTTCACGGGAATCAACTGAAATAGTAATAGATCTCGACAGTCCGAATGCAGTTTTAACTGTCACAAACAGTAATTTGCTCATGTTATGTTGGAGAGTATAACTGGAACTTACACTAGAGACAGAGACAGAGTCAAGAAAATGACAAGACATGCACAGAAGACTTGGGTGTTGGATTGGAATTGGATTTCATGAACAGTTATCCTAAGTAGTAGTGACATAAAATTAAATTTTGGGGCCTACGCTACGCACACTGTTTTCACTATTTTTTCTGTTTTGCATTATCATAATTCTTCTTTTCTCTTACCCCCATTCAACAACATGGGACTCATAGTCCCAATATTCTCTCGGTCTGTGTGAGTTTACATCAGCATAAACTCTTGCTCTGCTCATACTGGTCATCTTGGAGTTGGGTTTTGATTCCACTAAATTCGCCACACTGGAGCTTACACTGTGCCCAAACAAGTGAGGCACGAACGGCGCTGGATTGAATAAATTGCGACCAACTCTTGCAGTTGGATCCACTGGAGAGCTCGACACTCGTGACGATGTACTACCTCTGAGAAGCTTTTTAGCTCCCCGAGAAGCACAAAGGATCGGTTGACGCAAAATGATCCACTCAAATCGCGCCCCAGATGAAGAATTATATGAAGATTCACACGACTTAGTAACTTTCCTTCCTCCGACTTTCGGGGCCGCCTCGTGCTCAGACAGAGTCAATGCACTGCCCCCTCTCTGTCTGTGCAAGTGTAGAGAAGCAGTTCTGTACAGAAAATACACAGGACAATCACACCCCGCCTTTACAGAACAATAATTTCAGCACAATATTCAGTCATGGTACGGCACTGCTGGTCACAGGGTGTCGAAAGTTCACCACTTCAGCATTTCAATATCAAGTATTTAATGCTCCGTTTTGATCAAAGTTGCTGGCAAACAGTACAGTGTCATCAATATTGTGGAAGAAATTCGCAGCTTTATCACAAGATGGCGAGAGATGACCTCAACGTACCCGACAGCACCTCCATCATGAAAAAATTGCATTTACTAGTAGTTAGCGAGTCGATCAGGGTTTGCGCGCGCGAGCGTCTCCCTGCGCGAGGCCGCCCAACTAGCTCTCAATATTTGCATTCATAGTGCACTGAATGCAGTGAGATTCAATAGCGCGGCATGGCTTGGCCGCCGGATACACGTACGTTATTACGTGAAATCGTAGAGGTATGTGTAAAACTTACTAGTACTTGGTACAGGTACCATTGCAGTACAAAAGTCTGTATCTCGGATGCTTTGAATGATAAACAACCGTGCATGCTACTTTTTTTTTCTTTCGGTCTTAGTAATTGCGATATTTAGTGTATGATTATTATTGTGGTAGACTAATCCTTCCTTAATTATTCTCGTGGTACAAAATCAGCGTACATGGAGAGCAAAGCGGCAAGTTTTTCTATTAGCCTTGCGATATACGCCAGTACTCCTAATCTAGTCTCTTTTCTTTCTCGTGATACCGCTTTGTCTCTCTCTTTTTTTTCTTTCTTTCTAGGGGCTCGAACAGAAAGATATATAATCAATAGAGTAACAAAAAGGAAGCAGAAATTCAAAAGCAGATATAGAGATTAGAGAGAACATAAACTTATTCTTCTATTCATGAAAGGCACAAGACGAGGATTTTCTGGCTAAACAAAGCTCCTCATATTAAAAGAAGAATAAAAACAAACTCACAAAAACAACAAGAGACAAACAAACAAACAAACAAAAACAAACATTAAAACTTAAGATAGCGTTCAATAGCTGTAAAAAAATAGTATTGTCTTATACGATCTACAAAGAACGAGGTGGGATTTAAAGCTCCGGGATCCGGGGTTGAAAAACTTGATTTTGGTCCGGGTCGCGTGCGGGTCATCCCTTCACAGCAGCCTCTTTGGGTGCCCCCCCCCCCCCCCCCCCCATCCCTCCGTGTCTTGTGGCTACCTAGTGCACTCCCGTTATAACGAACACGTTTTTAACGAAATTCCGGTTACAACGAAGTGAAGAATTCAGGTCGCAACGTTATTCGATTTATGCATTTTTTTTTTTATTTATTCGGTTATAACGACATTTCGATATAACGAAAGAAAACTGCCGGTCCCTATCGAGGACTTCGTTATGAAGGGAGTCCACTGTCTTTTGTAAAGCGCACATGTTCACATTTCTGTCACTAAATTCTGTGTTCATAATACATGGCACTTCAGAAAAGATTGGAAAAATCACAATTCAGTATGCAAACATGACAACAGGGGCAGGGAAGAAGACAAAAAAAAAACACCCTCAAAAACAAACAAACAAACAAACAAACAAACACATACCAGATAACGAACACATTTCTTTTTTTTTGTCTGAACATTATGGATTGCAGTTACCCTCATTGTGAGAGGAACGAAATATACGTTTGATTTTAAGTTTGGATTTGAATATTTCTGCGTATGCCGCAGTTGACATGCAGTTGGCGTAACTGAATAGGTATTTGATTCCACAGTTTTGGTCCTATAACGGAGAAAGCACGACCCCCTCATCCTTTTTTATTCTGGGTGTTTGCATGGAGTAACAGTGCATGCATCTGATGATGAACGTATAGACTTCGCATCGGGTTGTATTTGGGGATATAGAGTCAGGCATGCAGGTCGATGCGGCGGAAAGAAAGTGAACTGACTGGAATGATGTATACCAATAGAAGAAATGTTAAGGGACAAGTTCACCTTCATGTTCATGTGGATTGAGTGAATGCAACAATATTATAGCAGAACACATCAGTGAAAGTTTGAGGAAAATCCGACAGTCCGTTCAAAAGTTATGATTTTTTTAAGTATCTGCGCAATTACTGCTGGGTCAGAAGACTACTACAGTGTGTGATGTCACATGCGTACAACGATATAATGAAAAAAAAAGAGAATTTCACAAAATTTTACTTTTTGAATAAAGCGCACATTTCTTTGACTTGTTACTGATGTTTTCCCCCTTGCCTTCTGAAAGAGGGAAGTCGAGTGTTCTTTTGTTATGCGAGAAAAGTGAAATTAAGGTGAAGTTTCTTTATACTTTCTTTATACCGTTGTACTCATGTGACATCACAAGCTATAGTAGTCTTCTCATGCATCCAGCCATGACTGAGCAGAAACTTTAAAAATTCATAACTTTTGAACGGATTGTCGGATTTTCCTCAAACTCTCACTGATGTGTTCTTCTAATAAGCCAGTTCGGGTTCCAGTTTGAGCATGAGCAGAAAAAGGTCATTTGTATACCGAGAGACAGGTTGGTTTTTAATTTCAGTTAGATAAGTATCTGTAATGCTATGATTATTCATGGATCCTTATAAATGGTGCCTGCCAGTACATCCACCTGACAGCATGCCTGGTATTTGGCAATGCTAACAGAAAAGTTTGTTAATGTATTCAAAACAACTCAATGAAATAGCTGCTTCCCAAAGTGTTGATTGATGAACCATTCTGGTCACTTCATCTACACAGGTTCATTCTTTGTTAGAATATGAGTTCCATAAATTGCTATGTTGGGCAAGCTGCTACTTTATGTCACTTTGAATTGAGTGAAGTGCCTAACCAACTGATTAAAATGAAAGGTCATTTGTACCCATGTGCACATGAGCTATCTCCGAACTGGCTTATATTGCTGCATTCACTCAATTTATGAAGATGAACTTGTCCTTTAAAGATGATTCTTGGTCCCTCTCTCCCTCTCTCTCTACTATGTAAATGAAAGCAAAAGTGAGAAAAACGGGGTCGTCTCTTTTGAAGTTTCATTTATTTTCATTATTCGTTCTCTTAAGTAATTTCTGAGGGTCCCATCGTTATACAAGCTTTGCTTTTTCATAGGACCATCCATTTCTATTCCCATCCTTATTTAATTTGTACTATGCATAATAACAGATGTACTACACATCTAAAAAAAAAATACAATTATGTTTTCTTCATTTTGTTAATCGTTATCAGATGTATTTTGTTAATTTACGTTTTTGCAATTGTTACAGATATGTTCTATACTTATACATTGTATAAACTTTTGTGTTTATTTGATGGAAATGAAAATAAATTCAAACTTTGAACTTTGACCAGAAATGATGAAATGTGATATCGCATATACACCTTCAGCTAAACACTGTGCACTATATAGCTGGCAAGAACTCGCTTGCAAAGGAAGAATAAACCTGATCAATGCAACTATAAGTTTTCAAAAGGAACCGGGGTATGAGGGGGCCGAGGGCGGGGGACCAGGAATGCTGTGCCCAGCCCCCCCCCCCCCCTTGAACCCACAAATGTAAAAACGCCCACAAATGTAAAAACGCCCACAAATATGAAAATACATCGCCCACAAAATGTAAAAAATTTCAACCACAAATGTAAAAACGACAGCGCCCACAAATGTAAAAAACGCCCACTAATGTAGTAAAAAATTCAACATCAACCACAAATGTAAAAAAAATTTACATTTGTGGTTGACGTATTTCTACTAAGTGGGCGTTTAAGTAGACCCTTATTTTGGCGTCTTACCTACTACTAGACGCGAGCTACTTAATTGCATGTATTCCGTGTACTGTGACCTGTCGAAGCCCATCCGTTTTCAGTTACGAGCGACATACGGGGACTGGAGCTCTAAAACTAAGGCCTTGTCACATCGTGTCTATACATAGGGAAGCCTGCGGGTTGACTTGCGGGGAGTTTTTTTTTTTTTTTTTTTTTTCCTCCGGAGCTCCCCGCAGTGTTGGCCCGCACTAGTACCCGGAGATGCGCACGCAAGTCTGATTTGCCAGTGTCACTGGTCATCTGCGTGCATGTTGAGGGTCAGTTACTGCCTCTCTGCTGGCTAGTTGAGAGTATAGACATTCTGTATGACTTTCTGCCATTTCAAATTACTTCAGAGGGATTCCTTTGCAGATAAGTCAGTCCTCACCCGCCGCCCAGAAACAGAAACTTGCACTACGTTGCAGGAATATATATATATATATATATATATATATATATATATATATATATATATACACGCACACACACGCACACACACACACACACACTCACACACACAGAAGACAAGCATGTTATCACAGTGGGATACATGCAACGATACTCCATGGCAGGTCGGCATGCAAATAGCAGGTAAGTGGCACGCGTCTAGCAGGTAAAACGCAAGTACGAAACTCGATCTTTAAAGGGATGGTACAGTTTTGGTGGAGATGAAAATTTTGCTCTAACTTTTTTGCGAGATACCAAGAAAACACTTATGAAATAGTACAGAGCATACCATTAAAAGAGGAACTTAAAGTTTATTTGATAAAAATCGGGTTTGGAATAGCTGAAACATTCAAAAACAAAGTAAAACAAAACGATCGTAACTTAAAGTGTGGGTCCCACACTTTATTAGGATCGCTCTATTTTGGATATCTCGGCCATTTCAAAACCAATTTTCATCAAATAAACATTGAATCTCTCTTGGAATTACATGCTCTATCATATTTCAGAAGAGTCTTCTCACTATCTCACCAAAAAATGATAAAAACCTGAAGTTAAGTCTCAACCAAAACTATATGATCCCTTTAACATTTGTTGTCCACCCGCAGAAATAGTGCTCGTACTCGCAACAAGTACAGTAACTTGCCCGGAGGTGCAGCTGCCCGCCGGAAAGGTGTGACACGCAGCACACCGTAACACACAGACAGACACACACACACACACATCTCCCCCGCCGAACTCTCCACGAATACCCACACACACGTACTCATCTCCGATATTTTACAAGAAGTGCACTGCTATCCTAGAGAAGTGAGTCTACTGTATTTATATCAACGTACTATAGTACTTGTCGTTTTTACATTTGTGGGCGACGTTTGAAATCATTTCTACATTAGTGGGCGTTTTCTACATTAGTGGGCGATGTTAAATGTTTACATTTGTGGTCGATTTTCTACATTTATGGGCGATGTATTTTTACATTTGTGGGCGTTTTTACATTAGTGGGCGTTTTTACATTTGTGGGTTTAACACCCCCACCACCTCCACCAGATGACCCCAGTCTCCCAAAGGGTAAAATTCGAAAATACACACACACACACACACACACACACACACACACACACACACACACACACACACACACACACACACACACACACACACACACACACACACATACACACACACAACACTTTTTTTTGTTTTATATTCTTTATTTGAGTTTAGTTCAATATCAGGCCCATGTTGAAAGTGCACGAAACTAATATGAACGACAACATAAAAAAAGCAACTGTATTCTTCTTTCTTGTGCTGCTAAATCATTTTTGCCAACATACAGTATATAAAATATTTTTTTTTCTTTCAAATCGTAACATGTTTATATAAGAGAAATTACATAACTCTCAGAAAAAGCTATCTTGATTAACCTATCAAACCAATCCATATCTGCTTTATATTACACACACGCACAACACACACACACACACACACACACACACACACACACACACACACACACACACACACACACAACCAACCAACCTATAGGACTTTCCATGTGCCACTGATTGGGAAAATTACACGCAAACCCAAAGAGCTATGTGGATTGAGTGAAAGCAGCAACATCAGTAGAACACATCAGTGAAAGTTTGAAAAAAATCGGACAATCGATGCAAATGTTATGAATTTTCAAAGTTTTGGTGTTGGAACCGCTGGATGAAGAGACTGCTAGAGGTTATGACGTATCGGTGGACAACAATATAAAGAAAATATAAAGAGAATTCCACACACACAATTCAATCAACTCGATACTGACATGTATGTTATGTGTAGCAATTATTCCCCCTGCTTTCTGAAAGCGGCTAGTCAAGTGTTCTTTCATAATGCTAGAAAAGTGATTTTTTATAGAATTTTCTTTATATTTTCTTTATATTGTTGTAGTCCACTCATACGTCATAGCCTCTAGTAGTCTCCTCTTCCAGCAGTTCCAACACCAAAATTTTAAAAATTCATAACTTTTGCATCGATTGTCCGATTTTCCTCGAACTTTCACTGATGTGTTCTACTATATGTTGCTGCTTTCACCCAATCCACATTGCTCTTTGGGTTTGCGTTCCCTTCAAGCATGCAATATCCACAGTGAATGGACGAGGTTTTTGTCCATATTTTTGTTGTATTAATATTATTAATTATCAGTTGCCATGGAACAGTCAAGATTTGTGCTTATTCTTGGCAATCGTTCTGCATGGAAATTAAGATGTAACGCATGTGATTACATATACTACGGATTTAATGACGGAAATATTGTTGAAAATAGTCATAGTATTGGTAATGCAATAACAAATTGTATAACGTTAATGAAATTGCTGAGAATTATATTGATGCACTTATCTTATCATATCATATATTTTAGATCTACAAGCAGGGAACTGTGCCACTCTGTTTTCAAAAAGAAGAAAAAAGAAAAAGAAAGAAGAACTAACATTCAAGTTCATCAATCCGGGAAAACTTTGAAGTCTGCAACAATTTCTTTTGGATAATGATGTAGGTCGCAAATCACACTTTTGTATATAACGTAACGAGATGTGGATCCCCTCACTTTATCTCAATTTCATTCCTTGAGCATGCAATTTACAATATCTAAGTAACGGTGCGTGGGGTGCATGCATCAATGTCTATTGCCTATTGCTATCATTGAAATCAATTGTGCTAAATATAGTTACTACCCTGTGCTGTGCTGCATAATATATAGACCATAATATATAGACCAAACTAATCTCCCACCACATTTACATCCTACATATTCTTCGGCGAGGCCGCAACTGTGAAGGTCTGTATCAGTAGTGATGTTGAATCCGTCTTCCAGTCCTGCTCAAATTTCATTTTGGTCGAATCGATCTTACAGTGACATAAGAAATAAAAAGAAGTTATATTTTCCATATTTACTATGGCTTTACAATGTATCCCAATGCGGCTCGATTTTGAATTTGAGAGCACATACTCAACTCGAATCTCTTGCATGGTCTAAGATCTTCTTCTTTTTTTAACGAAATCACGTAGGAAATTAACAAAATATATGAAAAATAACTATATAGGCCTAAAAATAAGATTGCATACTTAATATCAGGAATATTGCTCAGGCATGTATAGATAATGCATTGCACGATTTGAACTCATGCAGTGTGCAATCGACTGACAACATGTTATCTGCTATTACCAGTATCTTTGTTATCTGCAAATGAAAGAAACCGTGATGAATTTCTATAATAAAGAGCAAAGAATAAGGGATTATTAGAACAGTGAGTGGGTAATGCAGTGGACCTGCTCTGCCATTTACAACAAAATGACCCGGCATACATGCAATTATCAATTTCTTTTCAATCGCAATTGATGTCCAAAACTCAATCAAGAAAATAAATCTATAGCAGGGCTCGACATTATTTGTTTTCTCCCGTGGCCACCGTTAGGGCTATGAAATCAGAAATCTTAGTTGCCCGAAAAAAAAAGGTGAAGTGCCCCCTCAAAACACACACACACATGTTACAATCCCGATCGAGCCATCAGAAATAGCCGTTTTCGAAATTTGGTAGCCTGACATAAAATTTTATATACAGTGAGAAGAATCGTGCGATGAACGAATATTTGAAGATGATTTGGGTACAAAACTTTTTTTTTTCCCGACATGAGTCTTCCCAGATCATATAGGCGTATTCCCCGAAGGACCACATGGATATAGTGACACGGCATTTGCTCCTGCGACAATTATTGCTCTGCTCTTATTTTCTCAAAGACTATAACCGGGGGGCCAAAAGCTAAAAACAGAGGTCGAGTTGCACTCTCTCTACAAACTAAGTAGACCATGTTTATTTTCAAGTTTTTATTGTAACAAACAACATTCCACTGGTCTACCTCAAAAAATTTGTTGCGAAAGCCTCCAAATCCAAGATGGCGTCCAAGATGGCCGCCATATTTACTGAATTTGTTATTTAAATGATAGAATTCGATAGAAACGTCAGATTTCAACAAATGTGATGTCATATGAAAGAGAATAACATTTTCTACAAGTTGATACCATTTTTGTGGGTTATTGTGATAATTGGATTGAGATTTTAAGGAAAAAACACTCATTTTTTGATATTTTTCTGATAAAAGGAAAATCATGAAAATGCTTGATTCAGCATAAATCAAAGAAAGACTGAAGGATTATCTTGAAACGTTTCAAGAATTTTGTTTGGCATATAATTATTATTTGGAGAAAATTAGGGGTCAGTAACATTTTCGGTTCAGGAGTTATAATGTCTCAAACTTGAAAACTCACTATGTAAAAATGGCCACTTTAGTTGTGACCAACACCTTGTTGTTCTTAAAATAGTCTGCGCGCACTAAGACTACTACACGCACCACTGGCACTGGCGCTTGTAGCAGTGCCAGTGGTGCGTGTAGTAGTCTTGACAAATGCAGACTTTTTCTTTGACAGACAAGGGTTTGTCTGCAAACTAACTTTTCATACCAAGTGGTAGCTCAGGTGATACTGATCGCTATTACTTTAAAGTAGATTGTTCTGAAGCAGATGAGATGAAGCAAAAAAAAAAAATTCAAATAGAGGTAGTAGCTTGAAACTTGGCACCAATCTTGTTATAGATAGTTTAAGACAGAATTTAGATCAACCGCTCAAAAAAGAAAAAATCAAGATGACAGCCATCAAAGTTGACAGAGTGTATTGCGCCAAATTAAATGTATTATTTCGTTTTTTAAACAAATTTGTCTGTTGTGCTATCTTAAACCGTCTTAAGTTTTTATGGACACATTTTTTAAACCAGTGATATTCCACTCTCCGAAAAAGAAAAAAAAAACAAATCGAGTGGAAGTTTTTACTTTTGATGTGAGGAGTGAATAAGAGAAAACGGTGAATTTAGAGTGAAATTGTAGTGACTTTTAAGTGAAAATGTTCATTTTCACTCATTTTAGAGTGACCTTAGGCAGAGCTCCACACTAACTTTTATAATTATTTGGTGGCCCAAAGGCAAATATCCGACCTTTTTTGGTGGTCCGATAAGGCCACCAAATTCTTCATTTCTGACATTTTGGTGGCCCGACGTGCATTTATTGTGGTCCCGGGCCACCGGACCACCGTTAGTGTCGAGCCCTGCCTTAGGGATCATTCGTCACTCTTCGAGTGATCCCCGAGGTCACTCTAAAATGAATGAAAATGAACATTTTCACTCTCGAGTGATCCTGATATCTAATATAGGAAAGCATCTACCAATGGCATAAGTTCAGAACAATTGTGACACTATAACCCACATGAAATCAGCCTAAAAACAATGTAAGAAAAATCTGATGACGGAAAATACAGTTTCAGCATGCTTGTTTGTAAATGTGAATATACAGCATGAATAATCAATTTGGACAATTTTATTTCTAACAATATACTGAAAAGTAATTTCGCACAACACATTTAAATGCAAAGTTGAGAAATTGCCGCCATGTTGGATTTTTTTTTTTTTTTTTGGGGGGGGGGTCGGATCAGAAGGGCTTTCAAGGACATCTACGGATCAGACATTATTACACATAAACCATCATCATTCACGTTTCTACAACAGCAGAGTAACATACAAATAAACAAGCATATCTTTGATACTGAAGCATTTCTTTTTTTATCAAAGATTGGGCCTTACCCAAACACTGGAATGAGCTCCACCCCCCCCCCCCCCCCAAAAAAAAGACCCTCAATATGGTTTACACTAGTACAATATCGTTCGGATGTATAGAAACATGTAATAGACAGCAATTTAACGAAGAAGATTAAAAAAACATATCAAATTATAAGTTATAAGTTGAGATTTAACTTTGACGCAACACACTAAACGTATTGTTTACCATTGGGAGAGATATCACATTCGATTTATATGTGCAGGTTATAGTTGTATTACAAAACATTCTACCATGTAAAAAAATTATAATAAAGCCTAAAAGATACGGAGATATCACCATTTCTTTTCAAGAAACCATAACCATGATAACTGTTGACATAAAAAACATTCTTATCAGATCTATTTAGTATATCTAACAATATTTAGCATTAATTATACTAATTTAAGTTTGTACATTAATCCCTAACTCACAGTTTAGAACTAGTTTGAGGAATTAAGTAAAGCTGGGTTTTTTTTACGTGCACAATGGTAACTGCCTTGAACGACAACCTCGATTAATTACCGCCATCTTGAATTTTGTGTGCATACTATTTTTATCGTTAAATATTACACATTGGCAAAATTTGTGCCAAATTTTAAGCTCCTATCTCTTTTTGGAAAATACTTTCTGTTCAATCTTATCTGCCTCAGAACAATCTACTATGATGAAATGCTACAGTAATAGCGACCAGCGTCACCTACCACTTGGCATGAAAAGTTAGTTTGCAGGTACTTGCAAGTCACTAGACCATTACAGTATTACATGTGACCATGTAAACACATTGTAAGCAAAATTTATAATGCATAAATATAATTTTTTTCAAGTTTTAGATGTTAACTTGTCAACAGTGTATGATATTGCCTGTAATTCCAGAAATATGAATTATGTCTCAATCTCAGTAAATCTCAATCTCAATCGCAGGTTTCAAAATAATTCTTCAGTTCTTCTTTGATAAATACCAAATCATGCATTTTTACATTTCTTCCTTTTTTCAAAACAATATAAAAATATGGATCCCCCAAAAAGAGAAGCAAACAACCCCCCCAATTTCTCACAATACACAGCTAAAGTGGTATCAACTTTTAAAAAGTTTTACTCTCCTTCATGTGACATCAAATTTGTTGCAATCCAATGTCTCTATCAAATTTTATGTTTGAAATGTTAATTTCAATAAAATGGTGGCCTTGTTGGTCCGCATCTGTACTTTGCAACAAATCTACTGAGGTGTACTTACGGAACATTGCTTAGTATGCTTAATATTATGTATGGTCTTGTTTATAGAGAGAGTGGAACTCGAAAAGTAAGCACGATCTTGGATTTGACCCTCTGTGACGTCTTTGGGAACAAATGCGTGTTAATAACATATTATGTAAAATGGGATTTCAAGTTTGAGACATTATAACTCCTGAACCAAATACAATACTGACCTCTAATTTTCTCCAAATATTGATTATATGGGAAAGATGTTAATTTCTGCATGGTTTTCATAAACATTTTTAATCTTTTTTTTTTTACTTTTTAGAGAAATATTCATGGTGCATTCTGAAAAATGTCTCCATAAAAACCTAAGATGGTTTGAAATGGCATTAAAATGTTCAGAATATATAAAAACCATATAAATAGACAGCAAAACAGACAAAATTGTATCAAAATCGAAATTATACATTTACTTTGGTGCAATACACTATGTCAGCTTTGATGGCCTGCAATCTTGAATTTTTTGAGTGATTGATCCAAATTTTGTTTTAAACTCTCTCTAGCAAGGTTGTTTCAAGCTTCTACCTCTATTTGAAAGATGTTTTTTGCTTCATCTCATCTGCTTCAGAACAATCGACTTTGAAATAATAGCAATCAGCGTCACCTGAGCTACCACTTGGTATGAAAAGTTAGTTTGCAGGCACAAACCCTTGTTTGTCAAAGAAAAAGTCCGCGTTTGCCAAGACTACTACACGCAGCACCGGCACTGCTACAAGCGCCAGTAGCAGTGGTGCGTGTAGTAGTCTTGGCGCGCGCAGGCTTTTTTTACGACCAACAAGGTCTTGTCACAACTAAAGTGGCCATTTTTACATAGTGAGTTTTCAAGTTTGAGACATTATAACTCCTGAACCAAAAACGGTACTGACCCCTTATTTTCTTCAAATATTCATTATATGTCAAACAAAATTCTTGAAACGTTTCAAGATAATCCTTCAGTCTTTCTTTGATTTATGCTGAATCAAGCATTTTCATGATTTCCCTTTTATCAGAAAAATATCAAAAAATGAGTGTTTTTTCCTTAAAATCTCAATCCAGTTATCACAATAACCCACAAAAATGGTATCAACTTGTAGAAAATGTTATTCTCTTTCACATGACATCAAATTTATTGAAATCTGATGTTTCAATCAAATTCTATCTTTCAAATAACAAATTCAGTAAATATGGCGGCCATCTTGGACGCCATCTTGGATTTGGAGGCTTTCGCAACAAATTTTTTGAGGTAGACCAGTGGAATGTTGTTTGTTACAATAAAAAATTGAAAATAAGCATGGTCTACTTAGTTTGTAGAGAGAGTGCAACTCACTCGTTAAGTAAGCGACTTTTTGGGGTTTGGCCCTCCGGTTACTAGGGCTAGGGCTAGGGTTGAGATAGGGTTTTAGGTTTAGTGTGATGTCAAACCCACATCAAGGATGGTAGGCAAAAGACACATTGTAGCTTTCAAATTACATTATCATGTTTAGGCCTATATTTTTGTTATGTACTTCATATTGATGTTTATCAGTCCTCTGATTACCAAGCAAGGAATGAACGACAAATGCCTTAGAGAAAAGTAGGGTATTACAGAAATCTCACGTGGCCTTTCAACATCATTTCCATTCATTATTCGTCAGTGACCATGTGGAAGGATTGCGGAGATGATTGCGAAATGGTTGGATGATGAATGCACTATTGTGATTTAAATTGTAGCATATCCCAGAATGATTCAGTGTTTGAAAAAAAAATGCAAACGAACAGAGGTCGATGCTCTTGTACGGATTGCGGGATGTTTAGGAAAGTGCGTCCACTTTTGTTTGTTTGTTTGGTTTTTAATTCTTAAGTTCTGTGAAACCCGGAAGTAACATGAAATAGTAATGGATTTCCTATCAAGGCTTCATATGAGCGAAAATAATCGGTTGATCTGTCACTTTTAATTACCTCCAACGAACAACTGTTTTCTTTTCTTGTTCATCTTTTCCCCTTGGTTGTATCTTTCATGCAGAACAGGTGTAATATTGCATCGGGCGTTCACACACTGACCCACCCCTCCACCAGTGGCCGCCGGTGTTGGTGGTGGTGGTGGTGGTGGTGATGGTGGGGGTACGTATCTAGGGTTTGGTCTATCATAGCAACCAGAGCGTGTTGACAAAATGGGCTGCCATAACGAGCGCGTACGGACGCTGACGCTCTTCCCTGTGGGATTTTCAAGCTCGTTGGTGGCCAAAAATATACGCGCGCATACACAGCATAATAGTGCGGGACTGTAGCTAACTAACTCGAGTGAATTCTGATACGTGTACTAGTATGAGAATTGAAATGCATGGAAAAGATGGTGTATTTTGTATACGGACATTACATTGGAACTCATACTACCGACCAGTTGCTTTCTAGCAGCATCAACGTACCCCGCGCCGTGCCTGCAATACACACACGTCTGCAAAAATAGTCTTGAAAATCTGCAACCGATCAGCGTCACCAGGGTCGAGGACTGATTCACAATTTCTAGTTGTTTTCTGGTAGGCCTACACTCATCTGATTATTGCTATCGTAAAATAAAAACAGAACATTATGGCGGATAATGAAAGCGTCACCACATCTTCCCACGATCCTCAAGATGACCCTCTCCACAACTTTACGGACGAAGAACTGGCTCAGTTGTTGGAGGAACTTCAGTAAGTTGTTCTCAATTTATGTATTTTGCCCCACATAATCTTAGTGATGCAGCAGTTACCCTAAATTAGGGGTCTACCCCTAGTAAACGTAGATCCTTGAAATTTGTGGCTATGACTCCTGTTGACAGAGATTTGGAGGTTTGATTTACTGATGAAAGATGCTGATTAATCAGACAGGTCTAACGTTACAACAATTTACATATCAGTCCGGGAAACCCGCTCATGAGGACCGCCCCCGCGTACGAGGATGGTCCCTCCTCATGAGGACCTCCCCCCGCCTCATGAGGCCCCCCGGGGAACGCCTCATGAGGCCCCCCATTCACTTCTTATTCATCTCACATCTGACGTATAAATTGTCGCAACTTTGCACGGTGATTTTTTGTTACACACACATGTCCACTATCCATAATGAAAAGAAGAAAAAATCCTGTCTGTTTTTTTTTTTTAAATCGAGTGTTAATCACCCGATGCAGAGCGCCCATCAAAACACGGGCGCCAGCGCGTTCGCACAATGCAAGACTGCCGCACCTAGCGGCCTGATCCGACTAAATATTTTCGATGCTTTTTTCTGCGGCTCTCACCTCTCCGCGCACGAATTAGCCTCGTGAAGCTGAAGTCTGACATCTTTTTACACAAATTCGTAACGAGAAAAATTAAATCAGTACTAACCTGATCTTGTCCATATATTCCAAATTACTATTCCACACTGATAGAGTAGGTGGGTAGATGACATACTCCAGTTTGTTAGCAAAATAATCACTTTGTAGGTATGACGAGTTCACTTTCTTCGTCAATTCTGCTCACGATTCCGCCGCCCGCTTACCGTTTGGGCGCTTTCTCTGGAATCATCCCGCGACGCGACGTACGTCGCATCACATCACGCATCCAGCACATACCAGTCTGGTACTTAGTATGTGCTGGATGCGTGATGTGATGCGACGTACGTCGCGTCGCGGGATGATTCCAGAAAAAGCGCCCAAACGGCGGAATCGTGGGCGGAATTGACGAAGAAAGTGAACTCGTCATACCTACAAAGTGATTATTTTGCTAACAAACTGGAGTATGTCATCTACCCACCTACTCTATCAGTGTGGAATAGTAATTTGGAATATATGGACAAGATCAGGTTAGTACTGATTTAATTTTTCTCGTTACGAATTTGTGTAAAAAGATGTCAGACTTCAGCTTCACGAGGCTGATTCGTGCGCGGAGAGGTGAGAGCCGCAGAAAAAAGCATCGAAAATATTTAGTCGGATCAGGCCGCTAGGTGCGGCAGTCTTGCATTGTGCGAACGCGCTGGCGCCCGTGTTTTGATGGGCGCTCTGCATCGGGTGATTAAAACTCGATTAAAAAAAAAAAAAACAGACAGGATTTTTTCTTCTTTTCATCATGGATAGCGGACATGTGTGTGTAACAAAAAATCACCGTGCAAAGTTGCGACAATTTATACGTCAGATGTGAGATGAATAAGAAGTGAATGGGGGGCCTCATGAGGCGTTCCCCGGGGGGCCTCATGAGGCGGGGGGAGGTCCTCATGAGGAGGGACCATCCTCGTACGCGGGGGCGGTCCTCATGAGCGGGTTTCCCGGACTGATATGCACATTGTGATGATTTATGTAAAGACAATAAAAATAGTATAAAATACACTTGGAAGTTAGACTGTATCCGTAGGCGGGCATGTAGTCTGTAGGATACTTCACAAAGAGAAATCTCTTTTGAAGTCGTCTGTTTGAAAGTGTTATTCAACTGTTAATTTGATCAGTAAAACTACCCCTCTCTTCCCCCCCCCCCCCAAAAAAAAAAAAAAAAAAATGGCTGTTGGGATCAGTGTCACTCTCGACTTTAGCCCATCCATTTGAGGTCATTGATAAATCATCAATCATCTGATTTCCTACATCCTATAAGTATTATCGTACAGCTTTACATTTGTGCAAACTGCAGTGTGGTTTTCAAAACAAATTTTAACAAGAACCGGACCCAATCCATGGCCCATGTGACTTAACACCATAATTGAATAAACTTGGGTTCACATAAAAACATTACGGGTCGATGGTGTTTTTTATATGGACATTTATGGATATATGTTGTCACTGTATCTCAAAGATAAATGAACAGGAATGGCAAGATCATTACCGATGCATCAGATTAATTGATTAATATTGATATCAATTAATATTGCAATAAACCCTTTGTGCTTTGATTAGGGGTTTTGTGTATCGACATGTCAACAATAGACAGAAAATGAGCAAGCTGTATCCACACTTACTCTGTCATGTTTGTTATTTTTGCTTATTTCAATTAATGACAGGATTGGCAACAGAGCACTGCAAAATGAAACTGGCATGTTTGAGAAGTATCTGAAGCGTGTGGAGCCCAACATCACATCCATGGCGACCGTGGCGCCGACACCCAGCCAGTCAACCCACGACACCAGGGTGATGCGCAAGCGTAGCAAGTCCAAGGGCAGTGGAATCGACAAGCACTTGAAGCTTTCATCAGAACAGAAGTGCGACATTGCCCAGCGAGAAATTGAGGAACTTAGAGAGGAAATTGAGAAGCTCAAAGAGGAATCCGAAAAAGTTCTTGATAATTACAAGGTATGATGGGTCTCCATTTGAAAAGTTACGACATGCTTGTTTAATTTGTAGTCAGTATTTCCTTTTCAGGCATTTATCATCACTTAAATTATGATGATGTTGTGAGAGCTAAGGCTAAAATCAGTCTAGCAGGCTTATTTAAATGGTAAGACTGCAAAATTTCTGTCCTTTAGAAAATGCATTTTTAGATTTAAAAAAAAAATGATTTTATGTTTGCACAAAGTCTATAAATCAATGCAGTCTTCGTTAGGACACATGGTTTGAATTTGATGAAAATCTGCTGGTTTCCTTCTAATATGATGGTAGTATTACTCATGTATTGCTTGTATTGCATGTATTGCACCTTTGTCACACTTTCATGAAACATGACAATATAATAAAACAAATATTTAATCATAGTGATATAAGAG
Source organism: Diadema antillarum (assembly GCF_040938485.1). Lineage (NCBI taxonomy): Eukaryota > Metazoa > Echinodermata > Echinoidea > Diadematoida > Diadematidae > Diadema > Diadema antillarum. The sequence continues at coordinate 3,979,956 of NW_027270917.1, forward strand.
GATTTTTTTTCTTTTTCTGTTCACTTTTTTTTTTGTTCAGGCCATCATGGAGGAATCGGACACAAGGTTTGCCGAGCTCAAGAAATCCCGCTACGAGTTTGAGCGAGACATCCTGAAGGGATCCGTTAATGACAGGACAAAGAAGGTCGTGGCAGAGAAGGTCGTCCGGTACTATGAAGAGAAGCAGAGATCGAGAGATGCCCTGATCGAGAAACTCAGACTGAAGAATTCCACCCTGAAAGTGCAGAAAAAGAAACTCCATCTTCAACTGAAGCAGGTATTCCAAAAGTGTTCTATTGTGAAGCCTGAAGAGTGCATGTGGGCACATTGGCAAGTCTGCATGTCATCTTCACTGAAACTTAAATTGAAATATATATCAATCTGTGGTACCCGGTAATCTATCAGAAACCTTTGTGCTTGAAAAATCTACCCCTGGAATACTTTCGCATCGTGATATCTAATGAGTGAAAAGAGCATAAGCTGATCAAATTTAGAAGATGGCAATCAACTCATATCAGTAACAGGAAGACCTGCTTTATGTGCCAATACATTGATTTCATCCTCTTTATGGACTTTTTTATCAAGTGGTTTCATTAGCATGGCTCTGTGGCTTAAATCAATATACAACTTTCTTTTTTTTTCTTTTTCTTTTTTAAAGTATAGTGGACTATTTATTGGCGTATTGTCCAGTGATATACAAGTGACACCCTCATGCAATATGTTTAACAGTCAAAATAAAAAGATAAAGAGGTCTGTGTCTAATATTGACATCAGTAAAACCATAAACAACAGGATAAACTCATTTTGGCTTTTAGGCTCTGAACCCCCCCCCCCAAAAAAAAAAAAAAAAAAAATTAAAAAAAATAAATAAAAAATAAAAAATAACGACAACAACACACACTAAAAAAACAAACCCAAAATCACCACCGTAACTGGTATGCATGTGCAGGTAACACAAAATCAATTGTGACTTTGACCATTCTCCATTCATTTTGGGCATACCTATTGACTATGTGCATCAGAGGATATGCCCCTCACGACATTTGTATTACTGCATTGGACTCTGCAGGTGGTTGGAAGAGTGAGGATTCACATTCCAGAACATGGAAGCCAGGCTTATGCAAATTTCTTCATGATTTATAGAAACAATAGCAAACCAAAACCAGGTTTGCGACAGATATCTCGTGTTTTTTTTGCTTGCTTATTTGTTTGTCTGTTTGGGTTTTTTTTATATTTTGGCTAGAAAGAGGAAATGGGTGAGGTTCTTCACGAGGTGGACTTCCAGCAGCTGAAGATAGAGAACAGCCAGTATCTGGAGAAGATTGATGAGAGGAACCAGGACCTGCTCAGGCTCAAGCTCATGGCAGGAAACACACTTCAGGTCCTCAACTCATACAAGGTAGGAACCAACATGCCAGCTGCCTGGGACAGTGTACTCCCGTTATAACGAGAACGGTTGTAACAAAATTTTTGTTAAAACAAAATGAAATTTAAGGTCCTAAATTTTAATCTACATCTGTATGTACTTTACTGTTCGACAACAACAACAACAACAGCAACAACAACAACAACAACAACAACAACAACAACAACAACAACAACAACAACAACAAGTCAATCTTCTTGACTTTGTTACAACGGGAGTCACCTGTATCAACTTTGTATGTGAAGATGATACTGCATAAGAGAAGAATTCTTTGTACAGTAGTGTGTGTTCCGAGGGTCCATTCTCTATATTTTCTTTCCCATGTTTTGAGCTCTTGCCACTTGTTGCTCATGTCTTCTTAGATACACCTCTACCCTTTACTGTGCAACACCATGGCCACAACCCTGACCCATTTAGAAGTACTTTCTCTTTGTCTCTCTCTCTCTCTCTGTATCCTATTCATTGTCGTGAACTATTCCCTTCCCCTGTAATTGCTAGGGAATGTCTTCTGAACTCATGCAGGGGTCAAGTGCAATGCTATTCTGCCTGGACAGGCAGCTGTACAATGTCCAAAAAAAGAAAAGAAAAAAGAAACAAAAAGAGGAGATAGTCATATGATCAGCAAGTGTGTTTGTTTGATTGATTTTTGTTCCTGCACTGTAAGTATGCCACTGCAGATTTCAAACAGTGTCACAGTGTCCATGAGTGTTAAACCTTTCTGTACTTAAAAGACGGCAGGTGATTGGTAAATGAGAATTGCTCAGATCACAATTGATATTATGTACATTGGGCTGTTTTGGACTGGAATACACCATTGTTTCAAAGAATTCAGAGTGATTACAAATTCATCATGCATCATTTTCAATCAATGCCTCCCATCCTCAATTAACTGTTCAAATCCCATATTATGATGGTTGTTAAACACAGATCCGATAAAATGTAAGAGTAGTCACAGTTTTTTATGTTTTGTTTAATCTCCGCAGAAAAAGCTCCAGACGCTGACGATGGAGTCAGACCGTCTCAAGAGTGAGATATCATCCAGAAATGAGCTGCTGTCGAGGATTGATACAGAAACCGAGACAGTGGAGGAGGTATGGGACTAATCTCTTTTGCAAGTGATAAGGACGTTCTTGCTCTAAGGAGCCAATTGATGTCCTTCAAACCTTGAAACTCCTGTACAAGGAGGCTGCTGTTTCATCTCATAGGCAGTTGAGTTTTTACTCGGCTGCACTTCTCTTCTGCTTGTGATGTGAACACTACATGTAATATTTTCATGATGTGCGTTCAAGCTTCTGTCAGTCTGAGCATTGAGCTAGAGTTTTATGTGCTGAACGTGAAGGGACAATGGGACAATGGGGGAGGGGGGGGGGGTGCATTGTGTAAATTTCACACAGATAGGTCCTCTCCAATAGCATGTACACTTTATGAATTCATTATGAATTGATGATTTGTCCGGTACTCTGGTAGTCCTTTTTCATGTTAGCAAGTGCACATTGCTTTAGACTGAGGTTATCATTGAAATTCTTTTTGTATCGCTTAAGCATAACACCATATTTGAGCTTCTTTCCACCCGACAAATGTGTTTAACTTGATGTAAGATGTGGTTGTGTAATTACTAAAGTGCAAGTCTTTGACACAAATTCAGAATCCGAAACTTGACTTCTCTCATGCACTATACTCAACTATGATGTTGCCATCATCGTCATCATTGCTTGAATTGTAGATAGGAGTATTTAACTTTAGAAGTTCCTGGACTAGGGAATTTTCCTGACATGTGATAAACCTCTTCTCATGCACACGTGTGCTCTGTCTTGCAGGAGAGAGCTTCTGCAGAAGAGCTGAATCGGAGACTACGGCAGCAGCTGGAGGACTACAAGGTGCCGGACGTGGTGGAGTATGTGCAGGAGAAAGCAGACCTCTATGAGCTCCAGAAGACTGTGAAGAGCTGGGAGAGGAAGGTGGAAATAGCAGAGGTAGGTTCACGGAGCTGACTCCCAGTCAGAGCTGCAAGGGCTATTGATGCATTCACTCAAGTATCGTACACAAAATGGCTCACTGAAGACAGAGACCAAACAAGTCATACCCGTCACATACCTTTAATATGATACCCTCCATCATCATTTGTGTTTGTGTATTGTTCATGTAGGTGTGGGAGTGTGGTCATTTTCTTGAGTGGCATGATCATATGTCATTAGCATTTACTATTGTAGATGATGATTCTATGAGTAGTTATTCTGATCAATGGCCTTTTTTGAGGTTGTGGGTGCAATGGTAAAAGACAGAGCCTGCTAGAAAGGTCCTTTTCCTTAAATGTTGCAGGAGTCAAGTTCCGCCTTTTGGTGTTATTCACTTGAATACTGTATATCTTGGCAGATGCATTTCCTCCACTTAATAAGTAATTAACTGTAAAATCAGAAAAACAAAGTAAGAAGTCCTAATGTCATTACATGGTGCTTGTATATATCTCTTTGATCAACCTTCAACTGGATCAGATCATATCATAAAAAAAAGAAAACAGAGACAAATGCCTGAGCAAATGTATAGACAGGATGGACAATAGTGTAACTGACAACAAGGTTTTAGGTTACTAGTGTGTGTTCAGCAAGCTGCTATGCTTTGTTCATGTATCAAGTATTTCTTCAGTAAATTATAGGTGGTTAGTGTGTGATACAATAATGTCACTTGATCTCTGGGAGTGTTTATTCCATTTGACAGCTGTTATCATGTTCATGCCTTCCTATTCTCATGTCGTACATCATGGTTGAATGTCCACATGCACCATTTGTCATTCTGTCTGTCTGTTACAACAGCTGCAATGTCTTCACATTGACAGTAATAACATGAGCTGCTGGTTTTGCGATTTTCTGTTTCAGATGGCACTGAAGACACATCGAAAGACATGGCAACAAATGAGGATGTCCAGTGAAAACCAGCAGTGGGTCATGAGCTAGGACCGACGAGCAAGGAAGCAGAAATTATATCTCACTGAATGGACGTTGTGATACCAGTTTCCACTAAGCTAGCACTGGACCACAACTCCTTGCCGGTTCTTTTTACTGGCATTCATGATTTACATGAAACTCTAACAAATTGTATTCTGTAGGAAACCCTGAAACTCCTGATTTCATAGCCTAATATATATCAGTTGATTTGTGCGACTATGGCTTGGCATGGCAGAGATATTTGATGGACCAAATGTCATTCTACAAATGACTTTTTTCAGACGAGGGTAGATGTGTGTGATGACTGATAAAAATTGTATTCAAACTGTATTCCGTCCAATGTCAGCCTTGTGTCCTGTCTAAGAGAGTGCCATATTCACTTGAGAGACAGTGCCTCAGAGTCACTACCGTCATCATCATGCCTTGATGTTTTGTTTATGTAACCTTTGCAACAGGTTTGAAGAAAGTTGAGAAAACTTGATATATGTATCCATTTTAAATGATATATATTTGGTAGCTGACAGCTGTCTTGACAGAAAAAAAAAAACTGCCATGATTTAATAGAGATATGCACAAAAGTAACCTGACTTTGCAAAGAGCACACAAACACTCTGATTGTGGTTGTGTTAGTGTGATAAACATAGGTCCACGATGCTTTCAGATATGGAAAGCATCTTTATGTTGTGCAGATATTGTTCATGCTCTTGATTTGAATAATCTGTGGAATGAAGAAAGGTATAACCTTCACTCATATTGGAAAAGTTATAACCCAAAGACTATATTTAATGTCTGTGAAAGTACTGGTACGTATTGTGTCACCATGTTCTTTAAGTATGACATTAAAAAAAATGTAATCTTAGTGGAACAGTTACTGCTACCAAAATATGTAAATATTTGTACAGTCTAAGATACGAATAGATCTGACTGGTTGTATAGATATATTTCAAAGCTTACAAATAATCTGAATATCCTGTTCACACAAGGCCGTATGCTGTCTTGTGGGTCTGTTATTAAACTGAAACTGATGTTTCACAATTTGAAATTTGTTATTTGAGTTGTCTGTTCTATTTCTTTATTACCTCATCATAACGAGTTCTTGAAGCAAAACTTTATGTGTGATATGCTGTGGTTGCAAGAGGCCTGTGGAAAGACTTGACTCTGAATTACAAAGCGACAGGGGATAGTTCTCATACTCTTCATTAGTCCATTGCCTGGACTGTTTTGTGTGATCATTTACCGCGCGCACACACCGCTACAGCACGCGTATGTCCCACCGTACGCTCGTGTATTATTTGCCACGCACGCACGCATCTCGACCTCCAAAACAGTCCAGTCTCGTTTGCCAAGTCTCCCCGAAATATTTCGGAAAAAATTGGCCCCACCCCCACCCGCTCATTCATTTCGAGCATCCTGATTGGTCGATGAGATCGCGTCCAGCAGGCAATTTGCGGGATCGAAAAAAGTCGATCGATCTCTAATCTTGTAGTCTTATTGCAAACAGGTACATTGCATTTAGCAATATAACATACATATTTTACGCCAATATTGGTATTAATCTCAACATATATTATTGGCATTTCAAAATTATTTTTCTTTTTATTAAAAATTGCTCAAATAGTATATCTTAGAGATCATAAGAGGAGAATGAAATTAGAACGTACATAAACCGTGCGTAAGATTAAGACTAACTTCTTCTCGTTTCCATAACTGTTATAAATTAAATTATAAATATCACAATTATCAACATTTTGGATCTATTTTTCGACAAAAAAAAATAATGATTTAAAAAAGTAATAATTAAAAATTGATAAATACGTGTAGAAAAAATATTTGCCCATTTAGAGAATCGTGACCTATCATACATGTCAATTTCGAGGTGGCTTTTACTTCTCGATCGGGGATCCCCCGGATCGCGTGTACACCATACAGCTTGTGCAATGTGCTTTTCGTATTGATTCCGAGTCTTGCGTTTTCCGACCAAAATCTGTGCAGCATTTCAAGTATTTCCTCCAAATCTTGTTTACATGATCAATGGATGTCAACATCAGCGTCTCTGCGTCGCTTTTCTGACAGTGATAATGAGAAGAGCATTCAATGCAATGTGCTACTGAGAAGCTTGGATTCGTTGACGGTTTTGTATGGGGAGCAGCAGCAGAACTAACCCCGTCGCGGGGCGCTGTAACACAGTAGGCCCTACGTATTTGTAATGAAAATTGTTTTTTAGAGAATTCATATGATTGTTTTAAAACAAGAATCCACTGTGGGTGTTTTTCCTCCTTAAGGTTTGTAATGGTGAGTGGTTGGTACATTGGTTTCTGGTCCACCTAAATTTTTGCAATTCCATGCTACATATACAATAATTTTCTTTTTATCACTGCAATTACTGACTGTACCTTGCTCTTATTCATAGAAGCAAATGCAATGTACATTTTGTACACACCTACTTTTCATACTGTACTTTGTTTTTTAGGCATGAATATTTTCATTTCATTGGACATTTTGATGGGTACATATCGTAATTACAAGTGATAAGATTATGGAAAAGTTGAAATATTTTAGTTCAAGGTTGTGTTTTTGTGATGTAGTGGACTACATGTATGTACATGTATGTACATACAGACCATGCCAAGTGGGGATGGGCTGTGTGTTTTGGGTGTTTCGTTGGGTGTTTGAAAATTGAACTGTTATGCCGTTTGTCTGCACATGTAATTGTACATCGCATATTCATCTATGCATACATGTACATACAAGTGTACACATGTGTACGGTATGTTTTTGAGTTGTACAACTACCAAGAACTTGTTTACATATACTTTCTTTACATACAAAATCATTCATGAGCAGTACAGTATGTTCTTTGGCCCATTTTGATAAAAATAAAACTAGTTCTGTTAATGCACATGAACATTTGTACCTGTAGTTTGAACTGTGTAGCAGTGAATTTATTTTCTTTTTTTGGAACTTCGAAGCATTTTTTTTTTTTTTACCAAGAATTGTTGTAAAACACAACAAATGAAAAAACAAAATCTACAGTGGGACCAGGAAGATTTCTTTGTCATAACTTGTAACCAGTTTGTGTTAATCCTGTGTTTTTGATGTGTAATGAGAGTCTACTACACATGGTAATCAGACTGAAATGTGACATATCATATTATTTCTCTGACATCAAAATTCAGAGTCAAACAGTTTACAATGTATTTTGTTTGAAATAATGCACTGTTATTGAACAATGATCATGAACTATCATGAATATACAGTAAATGTATTGTATATTACAGTACTTGTACATGTACATATACAAATGAAAGTGTATAATGAAGGAATTTCAAGAGCATGGAGAAACTATAGAACATTTAATTTCAGTTCCTTATGAGTACTTGGTGGCACAGAATATCCAACTTTAAAGGCACTTATACACCTGAGGAATTATTTTGAACATCCTTCCCAGAGTGACAACTTTTTGAACTCATTATTGGCAGTTGGGAGTGGGATGCTAGCTTTGAAACTTCCTTGGTAGTTGGTACAACATTAACAGTTTTACCATCATGGCCAAATTTTTATAATGAAGGCTTAAGAAGTAATGTGATTAAAAAATGTACAAATTATATGTTCAAATTACACTACTTGTAGTCCATTTGTTTTCACTTTGCTGTCTGCTCTTACTGGACATGAAATGATGAAGACTACACAGAGTATTTAACAGAACATATATTGCACATGTACAATGTACATGTACACTGTACATTGTACATTTCAGAGTACAACAGTGATAAATTGACGTATTTCCTGACCACGCCTCAACACTGAAAAAAAAAATCTTAACTTATTTACCAATAATCAGCCGCCATAAACGTGGAAAAAAAGTAAAGTCTTCTACATTGTAATTACGGTGACACGACATTTGCTCCTGCGACAATTGTTTCGGTCTTATATTCTCCAAAGACTTAGGGTTAGGGTTAGAGTTGTGATAGGGTTTTAAGTTTAGTTTGACGTGAGGATGAGGATTATGGACAGGGTTATGTCTGTGGCTACAATTTATGTTTGGCTTAGTGTACAAATATTTCATGGGAGCAATTGTCGCAGGAGCAAATGTCATGGAACCTGTAATTACAGCTGTATGTACAAAGTATATGTACAATGTTTTAATTTGGATGTGAATTGTAATAGGGGTTTAATCAAATTGCTAACATGTGAGTGTGTGTGTGTGTGTGTGTGTGTGTGTGTGTGTGTGCACATGCGTGTATGCGTTTGTGTGTGTTGTGTGCATGGCCCACACATTTCCCAAGCATAATTTCATGCTGATATCCCCCTTAAATGTTTGTGAATTAGAAACAAACAAGTTGCTCTGTCATACAGTCTTTTGATATGAATAGGCCTACTTATCTAATAATGTATATATACATGGAGCTACTATTTTGAGCAAATACAGGTATGGTTTGCAAAAAAAAAAAAAGGAAGATATGATTGGATATATATATATATATATATATATATATATATATATAATATATGCATATGCAGAAGGGCAGTTCAACCAAACTGTTCACTTCTGTAATTGCAGAGACCCCTCTGTAGCAAAAATGCCCTTAAGCCTCTTCATCTTGCTTTACTAAATTTAGCTTTATTATCATGAAGACTAACAAACAAAAGACTGAGTGACGGGGTATTCTGACAACAGGGATATTGGTCTGATTGTCTCTGTTACAGAAATTATCAAAGCAAATAGTTTCGGTCTAACTGCCAAGTAGGCCCTACATGAAGTGGTAATAAAATGATAAAAGTTTTACAAACTTAGCGTAATTCTTTAAATTTAGACTGCTCTCTACTAACATTTGGGGAAAAGAACAAACAAAAAAAGGCATTTTCTGGTTCCTTACATGTACTTCAAAACTTTGCACTACAAATTGTGTAATGTATCCCCTTCACCTTCTCCACCCCTGAATATGCGTGATATCTTGTATACCATAGCTAAGTACGGTTCATAGAGCCCACATCTCACAGCCCTGAGCTTACATTCCAAAATTACATTGTTACTTAGTGGGCCAGATAATATTGAAAACAGGTGCATACAAGTGCCTATGTCAATTAAAGAATTTCTTTTATTTCTTTTATTTCATCATACAATATTATTAATGAAGAATAATTAATGACAAAATTATTTCCTTTAATGAACATGATTGGCACAATCCCCCCCCCCAAAAAAATAAACAAAAAAAAAACAAAAAAAAACACATTGATCCCCTTTACCAACAATAACATCGCCAAACAAATCTTCCAACTTTTCTTGAAGTCCACATCTCACGACCTTCACAGAGTTCTTTGCAGTTTTATGTAGTGTTTGGACGTTAGAAGTGGCACATCACAAATCATACATCGGCGAGCTGGCGATTTGTAGCTAGCCATTTCCAATCTCAAGAATGATATTCAAGTCATCATCGAATCTGGGCACAACAAAGTCCAAAACACAACGTGAAAGTAGGTCCTAGATGACTGCAACCATAACTTTCAGCCAGTCAAAAACGTTGCACGAATCAGCTGTGCAACAATGCATGGTACGGATCACTGAAGTACTGAGTTTCGCATTGCATTGTGATCAAAGAGTTGGCTCTTTGATTGTGATAATGTGTGTTGTGCAAAAATGCAGGCATCTCGTGCACATAATTAGTACTGTCGCAGATCGCACTGTATTCACGGTGCAATGCACACAGCTGGCTGCAGATCGATCGATCCCACAGAACTCTTTTCTGTGATCGATCCCTTAGTTTTCATGCATACGCAATGAGCTTGCGAGAGATAGGGCATTACGTCAGCATACCTAATACAGTGTATAAACTTTTGACCCTACGCACTGTCAAACCATTCTGGACGTTTTTTTTTCGGACAGGTTTGTTGGCGCCCTCATCGATATCGAGCGGTTACAGGGGATAGCGCGATAAGCTGTGGAGCGCGCGTGGATGCGTAATGATAAAAAAAAAAACGTCCAGAATCTGGACTAAGTTGTACCCTGCAAGTTTCATAATCTTCCCTTCGCGAGCTTCGTTTGGCGGGGATTTAAAAAATGTAGCCTTTCACAAAGATCTAGTTTTCATGCAAATGTCGAACTGACAATATTTTGATTCATAAGTGACAATATTTTGATTCATAAAGTAGATTATGCATGCTCCCTTTCAGACCTTTATTGGTGAGGAAATCTCATGTTTTTAACCTGCACTATAAGATAAAATTCAGTTGTTCAATTCATTCTTTGCAATGTCTTGTGCTTCTTAACTAATTTTACTCAAACTTAAGAAAAATAAAAAATTGATGTCGCTAATCACTTATCTTTTCATTTGAAATATATAAGGAATTTTACCGAGGACATCCTCCAACCCAGTACTTAACTTCCCTTTTACTCGATCGCTGTAATAACTTTTGAAAATGAGAATGCACTAATACTGCCTATAAAGCTTTTCGACGAACGATGCATGCCAATTCTTACAAAATATTGACAAGGATGATTGAAAACGTGACCAATTCTTTCTTAAGGAACTCACATTAACGTCAATGTTTAATTCTGGATTCTTGAATAATGAGTCTCTGATTAACAGAAAATTAAAGAGACTATGGAAAGAACGAAAGATAGCAATAGACAGAATTATAGAATTTGTGTGTGCCTTTAGCATTTTATGAAGCTCATCCGACAAAAAATGATTCATTAATAATGCATAGATCGTTGCACAGATAATGAGTACTATATGACGGTACCGACAAAGCTATGAGTTAAAGATGTGTTTTAATATTCAACTGATGATTTTGTTCTGTGTATATATACACTAGCTTTAACCATATATTTTGTAATTCTGTGCTCTAGTTTCTGCTGGGGCGAGGCGCGCCATGCAGCTGAAGGCTTATGACGTAACAAAGGCTTCTATATTTGGAAATCTGGCGACTTTTAGCACCGATGTTGTGTGTATGTATGATATATCTATGGAAGAACAAGATCAGTGTAGTGGTGGAAATAAGCTTCCTGCTTGGCAGAGGTCTGCGCTCTCATACCCCTTTCATAAACTCATCCTCCAATTATCCGCCTAAGAATAATGCGGACATTTCAATAAAAATGCGTTCACAAACTCTGAAAATTATCCGCATTATTTCTACGAGCGCCCGTCCTGAAAAAGGCGGATAATCGTCATGGTGACTGCACACGTCCCTCCTGCGGGAAAGACAGGTGACGTTTTGACCGCACCCCAGCAATTATCCGCATTATTTGGGTTTGCGTTCACAAACTCCAAATCTGGTCCCGATGCTGCTATTATGCGGATAATAGAAGGGTAAAAAAAAAGCAGATAATTCTTCCCCCGCTCCGATTTTACGACCAAGTGATGCGGATATTATCCGCATTAATTATTGAGTTTATGAAAGGAGTATCAGAGTGCTTTTCTAGTTAATCTCTGCTAAGCTTTCCGGAAAAATTGCAGACAATGGAAGACAGTACAACTCTGGCTGGTATTTTGTCTTTCCATCATGTGTGCAGCTACAAAATAAATAAAAGATGCAAGAACAAAGACAGCATTTTCTCAGAACCAATAAAAATGTTCTTAAGCCCCCACCATTTATCAGACAGGAACATAAAGCTTGATATATTAGGGGATGAGAATTAATACGGGAGAAACTGCAGCTTTCTGACATATATTGCTTCTGGAATTGATCACTGGAGTGCTTAGAGGAGAATTCACTATTGTCTTAGTCCCACGTCGACACAACTTTTTCCAGGGGCATGGCTGTAAACTTTTCTCAACAAATTAGTGATAACAATTTGCAGGCCAATGCCCTGATAATGAGCAATTTTGTTATGCTTTTCTCACTGTGAATGAATGATGCAGTATTCAGTACCCTGGGGTACCAACTGAAAAGCTTCCATTTTGATGGGTGTACTGTACCCTGAATTTCCTGAAAGTGGGTAAAAGTTATCCTAGTGCTATGCATGCATGAAGATTCTGTTGCATTAGTGTGAATGAATGCTAAACATCAAGCAATGCTTTGATTTAATATGTTTTTTATCTCACTCTCTCTATCGCGCTGATTACGGTACTGTGTATTAGTGTAACACTGATGCCCTGCCACCATGATGGCATAGGCAGTTCTTGCATACTGCCAAATTTTCGACAACAGCACCAGAAACACTGCACTAGCATTACTATTCCACAGCAAAAAAATACATAGTCATGGGCAGGCACTTAAAAATAATAACAATTATCTCTTTCTTGCTATATATTTGTTGAACTTATGCTGTAAGGACGTACCCCTCCCCCCAAGCACTACTCCATACTGCTGCATTAATAACACAAACAATACAAAGAAACCCTATACATGTATTCCGTAAAACACAGACACAGACACACACACAACTGTGTACATTTATATCATCGTTGGGGCGACAAGACCTCAAATCTTAAAAACTGTCAAATGTTCAGGAGAGCAAGAAAACATGACAGCCAAAGCACAATATCAAATGGGATAGACTTTCCTTTGACATGCTGTGGTGGCTTCATTCTAGGGGTAAGACAGCTAGGATTTGGGCAGCACATCCAACTGATTATCTGACCATTAATCCAAAAGTCATTTTCACCAAAATTTGAGATACAAGGTCTCGTCACACGAGCGACGATATGTGTTTACTCTTATCCAGCATTGCAATGCAAGAAATATCTTCATATATTACACATCTATGTTCCACATTAACGTGTATCTCTCACACAGCAACTCTGCGACATCAAAGAACCATCCCATTGCCGATATTTGCACCAGCTGACGGGAGCAATAGGCATTCTAATCATGCTGTGTAGCACATACATGTGATATTTGTGTGCAGCTTGAGAAGACACTAGTACTTCCTTAAGGTGCTCCAAGTGAGTGGCTGTCTTAACCATATGGAACCAGAGGACAGCACAGGGTACGTACATCATTGGTATCAAGTCCTCCAGATCATTGTGCGCTTAAATGGATGCCATATTTGCCAAACCATCATGCATTTGTACAACTTCCTGTTCATTTCTTTAAAACTGGTAAAATTGATGGTGAAGTCAGCCATAATTGTGATTTATGGCCATAACCTTACTTATAACAACGGTATTTGAACTTTATAACAGAGAGAGAGAAAAAATATATAATGATGGTTCATGGAGATATGATGGGCCACATCAAAGTCCTACAGGTGGAGACTCTTTTCTACGAAAAAAAAATGACAACAACTGACAAAGGCATGGCCACTGCTGAGTCAGACAAACAAGAAGATTCCAAATTTATGTCTGACAGTGAGTGATCATGAAAATGTACCATGTCCATTCCTGTTGATGCATTCATTGTTCACTGTTCCTTGTTGTTGTTGTTGTTGTTGATGTCGTCGTTTGATTCACATGTACATAAAATCTATTTATAAAAATTTGGTTCATCAGTTACTTTGTGGCACTGGGAATTATAGGTAGCTAGTTTCATATCATAAATCTATCACCAAAAAAAAAGAGAAAAAATGTATAATGAGCTTTCAAATAAAGAATAAACTTCCCTAGACTACTCGAGAAGCTATGGGTCCACAGATGCTGATGGACACTCACAGACAGAAAAAAAAAAACTTCATATTTCAGCAAAAGATGCAAGATCTCCATTTATAATCAGAAAATGCTAACTTTATGATCTACTCCGATTGCAATAATTGGCCTGAATTATAGCTATTGAGCGCATCTTCATGACAAGTATCCATTTTACAGAAGTGAGTCAAAACCTTTTTTTTTTCTGTCACTTGAGTTTAAACTTGAACTGCATTTATAAGAGTCATGCATCACATCGTTAGCAGTAGAAGGCTTCAAGGTACACCACATATTCTTTTTTGAGCATGTGTGTGGCCCTGAAAAGGGCCTATCCACTCTCGACATTTAGTGGAGCATGTTCTTACCGTTCTCTTGAAAACAGTAAGAGCATGCTTACCGAAACGTCCACAGTGGGTAGGCCCTTTTAAGTGGCATGATTACTTCAACACATACTGTATGTGTTGAAGTAATCTTAGAGACTGCAGGCATTATTAAAATCACTTATGTGCAATGTAGAAAATGTTCTTTATTTTAATCTTACTGGTTTTTTTTTTCTTATTTTTCAAATAGGGGGACCGCATCTGGAGACACCAAAGCATTTCAAGCAGCATATGGAAAATTGGGTGAATAACGATCGAAACTCAAGTCGTCAGTCAGTCCCGCTGTTGCCCTGACAGCCACTGCAACCAGAGATGTGCGTAGCGGTATCATCGAAAACTTTGGTCTTCGCAATTATGTGTGGGTAAATCAGTTGCCGGACAAGCAAGATATAAAACATGTTGTCAAGTCTGCTGCAAGAGATTTAGATACAATGTTCAAGTGGCTGGCAGATGACTTGAAGACTCATGGTGCATGCTGTGAAAGGATGATAAGAAAACTGTGCAGTAATGTGTACACGACCTTTATGGCACTGCTTCCAGAAGGTTGCCACAGGTATGTTAATAAGTTTATAATATGTACCACTGGAACACCGAAACTGATATCCAAAAGGAAATGGTTGACAGCATGTTGGCAACAGATGGTGAAATCAGAGTTCTGATAGCTAGCATTGCGTCTGGCCTGGGTGTTGACGTAAGCAGCGTACACAGTACGGTTTTGTGTGGATGCCCAAGTGATCTAGACGATTATATCCACTTTTTAAAAGCTCTCAATTTTCAGGCCTTATCAGATATACTGGTAACATGAAGAATCATGTACAGCTGTACAGTTGTACATCGTAGCTAAGATTTTTTTGTTTTTTAAACTGAAAAATGTTACGTATACACGTGTACATGTAGCTTGTACCTTTGGGCTTTGAAAATTGTTTTTTAGAGAATTCATATGATTGTTTTGAAACAAGAATCCACTGTGGGTGTTTTTCCTCCTTAAGGTTTGTAATGGTGAGTGGTTGGTACATTGGTTTCTGGTGCACCTAAATTTTTGCAATTCCACGCTACATATACAATAATTTTCTTTTTATCACTGCAATTTCTGTACAGTGTACCTTGCTCTTATTCATAGAAGCAAATGCAATGTACATTTGTACACACCTACTTTTCATACTGTACTTTGTTTTTTAGGCATGAATATTTTCATTTCATTGGACATGTTGATGGGTACATATCGTAATTACAAGTGATAAGATTATGGAAAAGTTGAAATATTTTAGTTCAAGGTTGTGTTTTTGTGATGTAGTGGATTACATGTACGTATGTACATACAGACCATGCCAAGTGGGGATGGGCTGTGTGTTTTGGGTGTTTCGTTGGGTGTTTGAAAATTGAACTGTTATGCCGTTTGTCTGCACATGTAATTGTACATCGCATATTCATCTATGCATACATGTACATACAAGTGTACACATGTGTACGGTATGTTTTTGAGTTGTACAACTACCAAGAACTTGTTTTCCGTACTTTCTTTACATACAAAATCATTCATGATAAGTACAGTATGTTCTTTGGCCCATTTTGATAAAAATAAAACTAGTTCTGTTAATGCACATGAACATTTGTACCTGTAGTTTGAACTGTGTAGCAATGAATTTATTTTCTTTTTTTGAACTTCGAAGCAATTTTTTTTACCAAGAATTGTTGTAAAACACAATAAATGAAAAAACAAAATCTACAGTGGGACCAGGAAGATTTCTTTGTCGTAACTTGTAACCAGTTTGTGTTAATCCTGTGTTTTTGATGTGTAATGAGAGTCTACTACACATGGTAATCAGACTGAAATGTGACATATCATATTATTTCTCTGACATCAAAATTCAGAGTCAAACAGTTTACAATGTATTTTGTTTGAAATAATGCGCTGTTATTGAACAATGATCATGAACTATCATGAATATACAGTAAATGTATTGGATATTACAGTACTTGTACATGTACATATACAAATGAAAGTGTATAATGAAGGAATTTCAAGAGCATGGAGAAACTATAGAACATTTAATTTCAGTTCCTTATGAGTACTTGGTGGCACAGAATATCCAACTTTAAAGGCACTTATACACCTGAGGAATTATTTTGAAGATCCTTCCCAGAGTGACAACTTTTTGAACTCATTATTGGCAGTTGGGAGTGGGATGCTAGCTTTGAAACTTCCTTGGTAGTTGGTACAACATTAACAGTTTTACCATCATGGCCAAATTTTTATAATGAAGGCTTAAGAAGTAATGTGATTAAAAAATGTACAAATTATATGTTCAAATTACACTTCTTGTAGTCCATTTGTTTTCACTTTGCTGTCTGCTCTTACTGGACATGAAATGATGAAGACTACACAGAGTATTTAACAGAACATATATTGCACATGTACAATGTACATGTACACTGTACATTGTACATTTCAAAGTACAACAGTGATAAATTGACGTATTTCCTGACCACACCTCAACACTGAAAAAAAAATCTTAACTTATTTACCAATAATCAGCCGCCATAAACGTGGAAAAAAAGTAAAGTCTACTACATTCAATGTAATTACAGCTGTATGTACAAAGTATATGTACAATGTTTTAATTTGGATGTGAATTGTAATAGGGGGTTTAATCAAATTGCTAACACGTGAGTGTGTGTGTGTGTGTGTGCACATGCGTGTATGCATTTGTGTGTGTTGTGTGCATGGCCCACACATTTCCCAAGCATGATTTCATGCTGATATCCCCCTTAAATGTTTGTGAATTAGAAACAAACAAGTTGCTCTGTCATACAGTCTTTTGATATGAATAGGCCTACTTATCTAATAATGTATATATACATGGACTTACTATTTTGAGCAGATACAGGTATGGTTTGCAAAAAAAAAAAAAGAGGAAGATATGATTGGATATATATATATATATATATATATATATATATGCATATGCAGAAGGGCAGTTCAACCAAAACTGTTCACTTCTGTAATTGCAGAGACCAATCTACCAATATCTCTGTAGCAAAAATGCCCTTAAGCATCTTCATCTTGCTTTACTAAATTTAGCTTTATTATCATGAAGACTAACAGACAAAAGACTGAATGACGGGGTATTCTGACAACAGGGATATTGGTCTGATTGTCTCTGTTACAGAAATTATCAAAGCAAATAGTTTCGGTCTAACTGCCCAGTAGGCCCTACATGAAGTGGTAATAAAATGATAAAAGTTTTACAAACTTAGCGCGTAATTCTTTAAATTTAGACTGCTCTCTACTAACATTTGGGGAAAAGAACAAACAAAAAAGGCATTTTCTGGTTCCTTACATGTACTTCAAAACTTTGCACTACAAATTGTGTAATGTATCCCCTTCACCTTCTCCACCCCTGAATATGATTGATATCTTGTATACCATAGCTAAGTACGGTTAATAGAACCCACATCTCACAGCCCTGAGCTTACATTCCAAAATTACATTGTTACTTTAATAGTGGGCCAGATAATATTGAAAACAGGTGCATACAAGTGCCTATGTCAATTACAGAATTTCTTTAATTTCTGAATATTTCATCATACAATATTATTAATGAAGAATAATTAATGATAAAATTATTCCCTTTAATGAACATGATTGGCACAATCCCCCCAAAAAACAAACAAACAAAAAACACATAGATCCCCTTTACCAACAATAACATCGCCAAACAAATCTTCCAACTTTTCTTGAGGTCCACATCTCACGACCTTCACAGAGTTCTTTGCAGTTTTATGTAGTGTTTGGACGTTAGAAGTGGCACATCACAAATCATACATCGGGGAGCTGGCGATTTGTAGCTAGCCATTTCCAATCTCAAGAATAATATTCAAGTCATCATCGAATCTGGGCACAGCAAAGTCCAAAACACAATGTGAAAGTAGGTCCTAGATGACTGCAACCATAACTTTCTGCCAGTCAAAAACGTTGCACGAATCAGCTGTGCAACAATGCATGGTACGGATCACTGAAGTACTGAGTTTCGCATTGCATTGTGATCAAAGAGTTGGCTCTTTGATTGTGATAATGTGTGTTGTGCAAAAATGCAGGCATCTCTGTGCACATAATTAGTAATTGTTGCAGATCGCACTGTATTCACGGTGCAATGCACACAGCTGGCTGCAGATCGATCGATCCCACAGAACTTTTTGTTTCAAACAATATTTTATTTCGATTTCATCATCCATCATTGATTACAATTCAATATTTAATTGTGTTGCTTGCAGCGTGACATTTCAAACGTATATCAAAATATTACAAAATAATTCTTAGGACTGTCATTGTGTAAATTTCCGATTGTTCTACTACTAGTATACAATACTAGGACTGTATATCAGTGTATATCAGTGACTGTATATCAAAATATTACAAAATAATACTTAGGACTGTCATTGTGTAAATTTCCGATTGTTCTACTACTAGTATACAATACACAGTAACTGCTTCACAAATATAATCATCTCCGCAATAATTATAAAATCAATTGTTAATGCCTAATGGGTCAGCAAAACCAAAATGTATGTACAATACACATTACAAAATATACCCATTGACTGCGTCCGTATACTCGTCACAGCAGTGATTATGAGATAATGAAATCAATATTGTTAAGGGGTCAAACACAAGGTCTGCATACCTATGCATCAGGTGTCAACAAAAAGCCTACATACCTATGTACACACAATCCAATATACAAACATTTTACAAATCTTCATGATCAATGTCTGTACATAATTCATACCTATAAACATTACCCCTTCATCGCTCACCCGTATAACCTCAACAACACTTCCCCCTCTAAATAGGCATACTCCAGGTATACCTCACTCCAGCACAGATACACACACATATTTGCACGCACACACACACACACACACACGCCCACAAACATCGAACCTGTTCACCAAACACTCAACAACAAAAAGCACAAAAAAAAGGTATCAAATAGTAGTGCAGTAAGTATCCCGTGCCATTAAATGATTCCATTTCCTGCTGTGCAGGCCCAGCGTACCTCGTTTCATTGCTAATTTCCTTTCTTCTTCTCTACTTTCTAACATTCTTTCTCTAATTTCTCTTATCAAAGGGGGCCTGCTCTTTTCCTTCGAAAATACAAATATCATCCATTTTATCAATAATATCAAATGGTTTATGAGTTGTCCTTTTCCAATATCCTGCGTTTTAATACCAACATGAACAGATTGCCAATCTAACTTTTGCATCTGGGGTAAAACAAAAACTTCACTACACAATTTCCAAATTTGATTAACTTTCCTACAATGAAAAAACAAATGTTCATAAGTCTCAACCTCAGAATAACAAAATGTACATTGATTATCTCCTACAAAACCAAAAGAAAATAACTTAGCTTTTGTATATATTAAACCATACAACATTTTATATTGAAATTCACGCAGTTTACAATCAAGAGTAGACTTCCGAGGCCTCAGAAAAATCAATCTAATGTCTATTTCCTCAAAATTATATAAACCAACTAAATTATTATATGCTGATGATGTTTCAATTCCATCCCTCATCAATGCTTTATAAATACGTTTTGATGTTATATCCTGTATATGATATATTTTATTCTGCAAATAGAATTCAATTTTCAGTTGAGTATCCTCCATATTCATTTCTCGCTTTAATGTACCTTTCCATGATGACGGTAAAGCTAAAAATATTTCAAACATTTTTCCAATCATTTCTTCACTAAATCCTAATCTTAAAAACTCCCTTCTCCCTTTAAAGTCCCCATTTACATCTACCAATTGATGAACTTTATATACATTCCTAAGAAATAACTCTTTATCAAATATTGTATGTCCATCAATCAAAATAAATTTATTATTAAAAATTACCTCATTCCTTTTTGAATCCTCTTTCAGAATCAAACTTCTACTTCCCATCCAAACCTGCAACATATCATTATAAAATTCTGGTAAAATTAGCCTCAACAACCCTAAAATTGCCTTACTATAAAAAATCAAAATACCTCCCACCGATTTAGTGAAAAACTTAAAACATAACTTCCACTTCATACTATGATCCCCAGAAATCAAACGCTTAATCCACATAATTCTTTGTGCTTTAACAAACACTCGAAAATTAATGAACTTTAATCCTCCCCTATCATAATCTAAATACAAAATATTCCTTTTTATTTTATCTCTACCCCTCCAAATAAAATCAAATACCACCCTATCTAACTCCTCAAATACCCAATCAGGTGTTACCATGAGTGAAGAAATATAAATCAACTTTGGTAAAACAAAAACCTTTACTAATTGAACTTTCCCCATCAGCGTTAAATCTCTCTGTTTCCACCATAATAATAATCTCTTTATCTTACTCAAAATCTCCTTATAATTCATAACTTCTTTAACATCAGGGTTCAAAGAAAAATATATTCCTAATATTTTTACCTCCTGTTCTACTCTACCAAAAGGCAACACACAATCCTCCCTCGGAATACCTAATAACAACACATACGTTTTATCATTATTAACTTTTAAACCCGAAATTTGATAAAATACATCAAATAATCTTTTAACTTCCTCAACAGAATATCGATCCTGAAGAAATAAAGTAACATCATCAGCATACAGAATTTGTTTAATTTCAACATTATCAACCATTAACCCATGAATATTAGAATTCTTCCTTATTGCCTGAGCCAAAATTTCAATACACATAATAAATAAATACGGGGATAAAGGATCTCCTTGCCTTACCCCCTTCTGTATTGGGAAATAACCAGTAGACTCCTTACCATTTATAACACAACTACAGCTATTAAAATACAATATTTCAACCCAATTACATAACATTGATCCAAAACCAAATATATTCAAAACTTTCTGCAAAAATGTATGACGGATCGAATCAAAAGCTTTCTCAAAATCAATAGCAAACATATAACCAGGTAAACCACAGCTCGATGTATAAAAGATCATATCATCAATCAATCGAATAGCCTCTCCAATATTTCTTCCTTCTATATATCCAACTTGATCAACATTGATTATTTCATGCAAAACATGCTTAATACGGTTTGACAAAACTTTCGCAAGTATCTTATAATCTACATTCAATAATGAAATAGGTCTGTAATTCTTTATATATAAAGGATCTTTTCCTTCCTTATGAATCAAAGTAATTACACCTTGTTTTTGAGAAGCAGACAATTCTCTTCTGTTATATGCCTCATTAAAACTGTCCAACACCACATCCCCTATCACTGACCAGAATGTAATATAAAATTCTACACTTAATCCATCATTTCCTGGAGATTTATTCAACTTCATCTGATTCAAAATAATTTCACATTCTCTTTTTGAAATATACCCCTCACAGGATTGAATAGAATCCCTATTTAATTTTGGCAAATCTTGAAAAAAATATCTACTATCACCAGATATAAAATCAAAATTCTCAGAATAAAGATTACTATAAAACCTTTTTATTTCTCTAATTATTTCCTTAGAATCACAAACTACCTCATCATTGACCCGTACACTTTTAACAATCATTTTCCTCTTATTAAATTCCATTAACTGTTGAAAATAAGATGAGTCACCTTCTCCACCTTCATACCACGAAGCCCTTGAACGAATCTTTATCCCTTCATTCACGTAATCATAACATTTTTTCAACTCTTTCTTTTTATCTTCCAACAACGTGATTCTATCACTATCTGATCTCAAAAATACATCATTTTCTAAAAACTCAATTTCTTCCTCAATTCTCTGAATTTTTTCCTTACGTTGTTTGGCCAAATTTATAGAATATTTCCTAGTAAAATTACAAATTTTCATTTTCAAAAAATCCCACAAAACCCTTTTATCTTCTATTTCATTCCGAAATTCTCCCAATATTTTTATTATTTCATCTTTCATTTTATTGACATATTCACTATCTTTACACAAACTGTTATTAAATTTCCAATATGACGCCTTAAAACATCTATCATTTTCCTTATCATCATTAGGTTTATTCAAAAGTTGCAAAAAAATTGCTGAATGATCTGGCGCAATAGAAGTTAATATCTTGCATTCCTTTACAATATCATGCAACTCACTCGAAATAAACCAATAATCAAGTCTACTTTGCATAAACGGAAATACCTGTCGATAAGTATATTGTCTATCTAAATTATGGGTGACCCTCCATATATCTATCAAATTACATTCCTCGACAAAATTATCAAAACACTGATCAAAATTTGTATACTTCTTTACCATTGCTCTCCCATTATAATCTAATTCAAAATTTCGTATCAAATTAAAATCTCCACCAATAATAATCAAATTTCCATTATCAACAAAAGGATGCAGAATCTTTTCAACTTCAGACAGAAAGTCTCTCCTCTCTGTTTCTTTACCCCTCACTGGAAAATATACATTTACAATAACAATTTCCATACCTTGTAAGACACATTTCATCAAAATATATCTACCTTCATGATCTATATCCACATATAAAACATTCAATTTTAAATTTGCATTAACCAACAAACAAACACCTTTACTATGTGGTGTACCATGACTAAAATAGGATACTCCGTCCCACTCCTCTCTCCACTTTTTTTCAACTTCAGAAGAGCTATACGTCTCTTGTAATAACACAACATCTGCTTTTTTATACGTACACCAGTTAATAATATTCTTTCTTTTCCTTGCATCCCTAATACCTTTTACATTCAACGAAAGGAAATTACAGCGAATATCTAAATCATCCCAAGCCATAGTTACAGACGAGTACCGCCAGAACAAGCACAGTTAATTCACCTGACTCCGAAATACATTTACAGCTACCATCTGCATACACACAAACACACCACTTATACACACACTCACTCACACCGATTACACTCACAATTACACTTACACTCGTGGAGTCCGGAAGGACGTCCATGTACACTTCCATAACCAACGAAACGAGTCTCCTCCCCCCCCCCCCCCCCCACCTCCCACTGCATTGCACTAACGAAGAATGGACACAGGCAATGATTTCCCCTATACCTATCCAAGTGCATAACTCTTGCTCAGCATCTGAAAAAAGAGGAAAGGAGTAAAATGAAGAGGAATAATCAAGAACAAGAAAAAATAAATTAACACCCGACTAATACAGCTTGACCTTGTATTGTTCCTCTCTTGGGTGCCCCTGGGCTATGGCTAACGAAATTGTAGTACCTTCGAGACCAAATCGGACTGTGCATAGCTGTGACAAAAAAGACAACTTGAGAGGGATACGCCCTGTTCAATATGCAATCTACTAAAAAAAAAAATAAAAAAACCACAGTGTTAAGGGGAAAAGAATTGTAATCTAGTATCTTCTGTTCTCTTAACGAAGGAGCATTTTTGTCGACCAGACAGGAGTCATTATCAGACTACCAAACAAATTAAACTAGGACATGACATAAGGAAAAGAAGCAAGAGAGAAAAAATGGGGACATGACAAAAGAAACAAAGGGTACGAAAAGAAAAGAAAAGAAAAAAAAAAAAACTCTTTTCTGTGATCGATCCCTTAGTTTTCATGCATACGCAATGAGCTTGCGAGAGATAGGGCATTACGTCAGCATACCTAATATGAACTTTTGACCCTACGCACTGTCAAACCATTCTGGACGTTTTTTTCGGACAGGTTTGTTGGCGCCCTCATCGATATCGAGCGGTTACAGGGGATAGCGCGATAAGCTGTGGAGCGCGCGTGGATGCGTAATGATAATGTGCCTCAAATTCTTGTCATGGCTTTATCCAAACTTATAATAGTGCTATGTGGAGGGTAAAGAGTTCATCAAATTAGGTAACTTTTTACAAGCACTGCCCTTAGCCCGTTGAGGAAGAACTGATTTTGCTACAACACACATTTCCCATAGACACTTGCCCGAGTATACTTGGGACTCGTCCTCAATGGGTTAATGTAAAAATAGCCTCTCCACATTCTGTTTTGATTTAGTGAAATACTGTAAGTAAAATCAGAACAAACATGATAGAGAAAATTGTATGACAATCAGACATGAAAGTAAACTAGAATGTCATGGAAATCTTCAAGATTCTTTCCTTTCTGCGATATAACTGTGATATCACTTGCAATAACAGTTGTCGATTTTATGAAGTTGGATATCGCTACCTCATAACTCTCCATAAATTTGAATATTAGATAGAATTATGTATAAGAATATTTTTTATATAGAATTTCTTTGTAAATTTTATGACTCTACTAATTTGATACCCTTCTGTTAAAAAAAGTGGGGCCTATATGTGATACGTTATCCAATATATATCTAATAAACAAAAAGTAAAGAAGAGAGAGAGAGAGAAGTTTGTGATGCAATAGATATAGAGATGTAATCTCGTCTCTTCTTCTTTTTCTAGAAAGTGAAAATTGTGTGCACTGTGAAGCAATATAACATCATGACATGATATCATATAATTTGCACACTGGATTGCGAATGAAATCCCTGTTTAGTGAAAACTTCCCAATCATTACGAAGTTATGCACCATGGTCTGATTTTGATGAAATTGTCACTTTTCTGATTCATTTGGTTTCTTTATGCTTTACGTGTATATGTATACAGTGGCGGATCCAGAGGGGGGCGCAACCGGCGCACGCCCCCCCCCCCTTTATTTTTTGTTAAAAACAAAAGAAATAAAAAGAAAAAAATGAAATGAAACCCGGAAGTGGCACCAGAAATATTAGTCACACCCCCCCTTTACAGAATTCCTGGATCCGCCCCTGGTATATGTGTGTGTGCGTGTCGTGTGTGTGTGTGTGTGTGTGTGTGTGTGTGTGTGCACATGTGCGCTAGGCACATTAGTGCACTCTTGTGCAAATAAATTTTCATGCAGGCATGATTGCAATGTAGATATAATCAAATGCAAATTCATAGAAACATTGAAGGGCTATGTGCTGATTATAATTAATTCACAATTACTCAGGGTTGATGCAAAATAAGTTACAGAAATGATTTTAAAATCACTTCCAAGGGATGTATGTTTGCATAGAAAGTTGAGTATGGTTGCAATCAATTGAGTATCTAAATATAAGAACAACCCAATTCCATGGAAGACCATTTCGAGTAAACTTAAAAAAACTTCATATCAGTTTTATTTGTCCAATAATATGCTATATAACTTTGATGGGAAGGCAACATTGTATATACAAATTAGAACATATGTTATTATTACAATTAACATTTACATTAATTGTGGAGAGGCCATTTTGTGTGATGGACTTGGGTCGTTCTTTGAATCATATGGACTTGGGTTGTTCTTTGAATCATGTACATGATATTCTGCTATACTGGTATGAGATAAGAGAAGGATGAGAGAGGGCGCTATAATATGAATGTAAAAATGACCCAATTGCTATAAGTCCTTCATTCTTACATTCATATTAGATTTCATTCATTCATTTCAGGCACTTCTGGGGGTAATTAGGATTTATCATTTATCCACAAGATGAGTCCATGCATAGGCTACAATTTCCCATGTCAAACTGATCAATTTGGTCAAAAATTGGACTTGGGTCATTCTTATATTCAGGTCTTCAATTGCAACTTGAATAAAATACCAGGGTTCAAAAATCAAACCTGTAACATGTTCCTTTCCACAAAGCAAGTTATGATTGATATGAGAAGAATATGTATATATACAGCTTGTTTTTGCAAAGTTGTATTTGATTCATAGGACTTCTGTTTGATTTTGGGAGTTGTAGTCTTTCCTTAGTCGTCATCCAACAAGAACCTGAAAATGAAACAAAGAAACACCTTTTTTTTCCTACTCTAGGTCTAGCTATCATAAGACGAGTGAGCAGTTAAGTTACATAATATTGTGTGCGCGTGCAGCTATCTGATTGACATGGGTTTCTTGTCTTTTTTCAGCAAAGATTCTTAAAAAAAAAAAAATTATCTTTGCTTTTGAACAGCTTTTCAGCACGATTTTGATAGGACCTACCGAGCGCTAGCGAGCAGCGCCCAGCCGGTCAGGCAGACAGCTATAGAACTATCTGCTGCCCTCTACGACCATAAATCGTTCATTGTTGTTTGCACGACGTAGCGCGTCAGTTGAACGCCGAATTTTTACTGTCGGATTCGCTTGGAAATCCGACATCATCATGAAGTTAGTGAGGTAAGTAACTGATGATAAGCAATTAAGAGGAATATATTAATCACGTCCTTGGTTTCATGTATGTTTTGTTCCATTTGGCTAACAGGAATGATAAATTCTAGCTATAGAACGGAGAATGGCAATGCTGCGTATCTTAGCAATACGTGGGACTAAGGAGAGATGTGAACAGAGTCGTTCGATGGGTTTTTGTGTTTCTAAATTATAGGGCAGACTGCAGTTGGGGCACAAATGAAGTCCGTATCTCTGGCGCCGTCTTTCCATCCCTTTTTAGCATGCAGTACTGAAACAGTGCCCCAATGCTATGGTAGTATGAGTGCTGTAGGATTCGTAACTGACCCGACAAAGAAAGGGTTTTCCTAACGTTAGCTAGCTCGCTACGTCGTGTACCGTACCCTTCCCAGAGTCAGACGTAGACCCAGGGCCAGGCATAAGGCAGTCTATCAATCGTCTGATCATTGTTGGCGCTAACGTATTTGTAATTTAAGTAAAATTTACTTTCTCATCCATCTCTTCTTAAATATAACATATTTAATTGAATTTCACTAGCGAACCATGGCCATGTTGGGCGCTTCGCCGCGCTTGTGTATTTTCACACCTTGTCAACATGGTCAACAAATGACTTCCAAAATAGGCAGTCTTTACAACCACACGCGTGTGTCTTTACCATCCAGCCACACGAGTGTGGTTGTAGCCATGGCCTGAGTTGCTGGATACAGCCACATTCGTGTGTGAATGTACATGTACGAGGGATATACACACACGGACGTACGGTACGGGAGAAGATGATCGCCGTGCGTGCATGTCAAACACGTAAACGCCACACAATCAGCCTGCTCACAAAGTGATGAAAGTAACCCCATTTTCATACCTTTTAATATTGTTATTTTACAAATAAATTTATATTTTTCGCTCCGTTCTCATCGTGTTTGCTTGATTTTATGGGTGTAGAATTAATAGCAAAGTTACAACTGCCGCTAAATTGGGGGACTTTGGATTGACATCGCTAAACTGCTGGTGCGTTGTGCAAGCGATCGCTCAGCGCAGTTGATTGTGCCGCCCGCCCGCCCCAGCAGGGACCCGGACCCGCGCGCCGGCTGCCTGTGTACACTGGATCGTGGATGCGTGATTTGCGAGTACCCGAACGAACGAAGGCGAAGTCTCAATAACGACACTATGTATCAAAATCAATTGTAACTTTAAATTCACCTCATCAAATCAAGAAAATGACAATAAAGTTTAAAATGAAAAAGTAAAATTGTCTGACAGTTAGATGGTGTGATTAAATGGGATTCATATAGGAGGCAGGTTCATGTTCATCGCATTGTTACGCCTTTGCGGTGGTGCATGATCGCGTGTTGATGCGGCCGGCCACACACACCTTCCCGCTACGCAATAGCTTCTTCGTGTGTGTGTGGATATGTACATTACACACGAGTGTGGCTGTATCCAGCAACAAGGGTCATGGCTACAACCACACTCGTGTGGCTGGATGGTAAAGACACACGCGTGTGGTTGTATACACTGCCTTCCAAATATGCACAGACGTGCAGACTTGCCCTCTTGAGTCTTGCTCTATTTCATAATTCCACAACACAACCGGCACTGCCACTGGAAGTTAGCATGGGCATGGCGTGGATGTGTCGTCTTGGACATTTTGCTGACTAAACCATACAGATATAGGCCATGACCATGTATGAATGGTTTATGATGACACTGACAGCATCGATCAAACTAACAAACTTGTTAGTCTCAGAAACTCTGTTGAATTGAAGATTTAATAGCCCAACCAAACGCTATGCGAGCACGAGCGACATTGTGTAACAGTAACACTAACACTACAGACACAGTACATTGTCATTGTATACAGAGCAGAGACGGGGGACTTGAAGCTGAAAATATTTGCCGTTTTCACATCCCCCCATCTCTTCTCCCCGCTTTTCTCTTTCACCCTTCGCTTTAGCTCCCCCCTTATGTAAACTATTTTAGATTGTAATACAATTTGCATTCAAACTAACAGACACACACACACACACGCACACTGAACATTGAATAGCAACTCTGCAAATCACTTTGCCTTAAGAATTTATACCATAATACAAGCTGACTGAGTGAAAGGGAAAAATACTCTAGAGTATCTTTTTAAAGATACCATACAAGAAATATTAATAACTTGCTGTTATTGCTGTGATCATTCACGATATAATCCCTACATTCATCTTGCGTCCACAAGTCTTGACCTGTGAATGTGAAAGTTCTTTTGAACATATGATCATGTGATCATCACCTTGTTGTTGTTCTTGTGTGTGTGTGTGTGTGTGTGTGTGTGTAATTTTCTGAGCTGTGGGCATCGGGGCTTTTACTGCTAATTCCGATGCATTCTGTAACTTAATTTTTTGTTACCACAGGTATTCATTGATCTGTGGGCATATACAAATGTATCGTTAAATAGTGTAGAAAACCTGATAAATGAATGAAAATAATCTCAAATTAAACTTTCTGATTGTTTTGCAGAATGGTAATCCTACATGTACTTCTCGTGATAACTGTTGTGCTACGTCTTCTTTTCTCTTTCCTCCAGGTTTCTAATGAAGCTCAGTCATGAGACTGTAACCATTGAGTTGAAGAATGGCACCCAGGTACATGGAACAATCACAGGTGTGTACAATAGCTTTCTGTGCGTTCTGTCCATTGTTATTGCATATAATATGTGTATGTATACCCTTGTCTTTTTTTTTTTTTTTTTTAAAAACTTATAAACATCTATTGTATGATTTTGGGGAAGGAAAATAATGCTATGTGTCTATAAGATCTAGAAGTCTGTCAGCTGCTAAAGTGGGGAATTATGATTATCCTTAATTTGACTTCTTTCAGTTTACTTTCTTTGAATTGAGGATATATGATAACTTTCTGCTAGTAAAATATCCACATTAATGATTTGCAAACAACTTGGCAGAAAGTGGCCTCTTTATAGTGATGCCTATCCTAAGATGCAAACGCATTCTCTTATTTCTGCACATGCATACTGCAACGCTGCACACTGGCACTGGTCCGACGGTCCCTGACCAGTCAAAAATCACTGTTGGACCATTTTTTTTCAGGAATGGACCAGTATGAAATGAAAAAAAAAAAAAAAAACCCTGAAAATTCACTGGTCCGACAGACCAGTAGAAAAAAATGGGTTACTGTAAAAGTGGATATTTTCGCGCGACTAATTTTTCGCGCTTGGCCAGGTAAGAAGAGTTTCGCGTGTTTTCAATTTTGCGGAATCAAGACATGATGCACAGGAACCTATGGCTAGCAAAAATATTCGCGTGCTTCTATTTTCACGGTAGTTTCTGGTTGCGCGAAATGCTTGAAAATTTCAACACCGCGAAAATTTCCACTTTTACAGTAGTGTGCAGCCATGCATACTGACCTAATGACATAAGACCCCTTGCAATGTAACCCTGTCGTCTATAAGGAAATAAAGAGTGTGTGACCATCACGTTGGGAGATGACAGTGTGTGTGTGTGTTTTCTTACCAGTACTGCCTGTTGCCACCCAAGTGAAAGTAGCATTATGGTAAATGGCATGATTTATGACCAACATACTCTATGTCAGGCATTTAAGTTATTAATTATCACTTCTAAATTCTATTTTTCAGGTGTTGATGTCAGCATGAACACCCACCTAAAATCGGTCAAACTCACGCCCAAGAACAGAGAGCCTGTTCAGCTGGAGACCCTCAGTATCCGTGGAAACAACATCCGCTACTACATCCTGCCAGACAGTCTCCCCCTGGATCAGCTCCTCATTGACGACACACCAAAAGCCCGGGCGAGGAAGAAGGAAGCATGTAAGTCGAGGCATTATGTGCAGAGACTCCAACTCTCCCTCATTTGGTGGGATGTCTCCCACTTTGATACCATTTACTCAAAGTCTCCCGCTCTTCTGCCTGAGTTTGAATTCTCCCGCTTGGAACTCACCTGCGGCCCACCCAACTTCAGTTTTGTCGCATGTTAGTTTTGTCATGTGTGCTAAAAAATAAGGCTGAGAAAGCGCCAGAGAGCAACTATTAGCCTACAGCCTGGAGTCCTCTCATTAGGGATCTTGTCCTTCGAGCTTGTGATGTGCGCATGTTTGAGCAGTCATTCTCCAGTTTGCTAGGGTGTTCAGATGGGAGAATCTCCCGTTTAAGAGCTGCGTTGCATTTGAGTCTGTATCTAACCTGATGGTCGAGGGACTAGTAATCATTTCATTATTCTTAGGACCTTCAATGAGCCTAACTGAATCCCAGCTTTGTTGCTAACAATCAAAGTTAGCTTGACTCTTTCACATGTATCTGACAGTTAGCCCAAGATTTTGAGTGCACACATTTTCTAAAAATGACAAGGATTTGTAGGGTGTGACAGATGGAGATCCACTGAGTTCAGTTGTGATGCAAGTACATAGATAACAAATCAGTCAGTGAAAGTATTCAACTAACAAACATTGACTATCGGACACCTATGTGTTCTGCACAGATGCGTGCCAACTTTCTGTTTGTGCACCAGAAATTCTGCTAAATGCACTGTACTTGTTGGACCTCTGTTCAAATGCTATCTTTGTGCTAACAACAAAGCTGTGAAAGTCCCATTCCATCGGAACACTTTGAATAGTCTTCCATTCATGTTTGGTCAAATTTATTTTTCATCAATTGGCCTAAAAAGTAGAAAGAATGATGATACAGTTACAATGATTTGACAGAAAACATGTCCACCTGTCAGATTTATCTAGCTTCATACTTAGTGACCCAGAATTCTATGATGATGTTAAACCAGAAACAGTAACAACTTGAAACTTGCGAATTGCCAGTACAGTGCATCATGTAGACAAACACTTCCTCATGCATTGTACTTTCAACGAATCTTTGCTCCTTGCAAATATTCTTGAAAGTTAAGTCACATGAAGATTTCTGGTTTTACAGTATTGTAGAACGTATTACATCCTTATTCATGCTTCTTTTCTCTTCGTTTTCTTTCAGCTATGGGAAGAGGAAGAGGGCGTGGCCGAGGAAGAGGAGGGCGTGGCAGGGGCAGGGGGCGTGGCGGTCCGAGGAGATAGAACAACGTCTCTTATTTTGTGTATATTGATGTTAATAGTGTTTTGTTTTCCCAGACATAGAGAAATGTCTGTTCACAAGGGGAACTGGATTACAGCAGTGCTCCAGTGTGATGTTCTGATTGTTGGAATATGTACTGTAAAAGCTGATATTTTTGTGAGGATTCAATTTTTGTGCATATCATGAATCACTGTGGGTGCGTGAATATAACAACGCACAAAAATGTTGCCACCTGGTGCACCAGCATAGTTAATAGACAGGCATTAGTGTACTTCCAATATCCTCGGTGTCAAATCCTGAAAACAGCATCCTGCAAAAATGTCCAACCTCATTCACAAAAATATCTGTACACCAAAATGACAGCTTTTACAGTATTTGTAGGAGGAAAACGAAAAAGGTGCCATGTCTTTTCAATACAAGTCCCTTAATCAAACCAATGTGATTCAAGTTCTGGCAACCACTGAGGTGTGCCGCTCATCTGTAGGGAAATAATGGTTTATCTCCTCATTTTTGGCTTAGCAATCTTTTTATCTGCTGCTTCCGAGTAAAACAGATACATTGCACATTTATTCTATCATGTCCAGACGAATGATTCATGACCTAAACCCTGTATTCCCCAGAAAATCAAAGGCATATTGACGTTTGTACAGTGTTGGTAAACTTTGTTGATAGGAGACTTTACTTCATTCTCATTTGTGCTCTTTTTCACTCTCTTTCTCATGTAATTATGTTTTGTTAAGATAATCGTTTGACCTTCATCCAATGATATCAATCAGTTTCAGTGCATAAGACCCCAGCAAGAGCAGAAAAGTTGATGTATGAGATATTTGTCGGGTGAATATTCCGGTGTACATAGGAAAGGGGAGTGTTCACACTTTATTTTGTATTTCTTTGCTTTTTGCAAAACCTGCCAATAATGGAATACTTTTTGTCTAGCTAGTTGCAGCCAGTAAAATATATTATTGGAGGAGTGACACATGGAAGTTCATTTATTTCACAGTATTTACTTCTGAAAGTACTGGTGTACTTCGAACTGCTTAGGCTAAAAAAGGCACATCAATTTTAAGAAAAAATGACATAAAAAATTCTTGTTTCCACAAGTACTTTGCTCCGGAACACTTTTTTTTTTTACTGTCTTTTATGTAATTTGCTAAGTTTTTGTTTTTGATGAGGATTTTTTTAAAAATTATTTTACTGTGATGGACTGCACGCAGTTGGCAAAGACATAGGGAGGAAGGATGTGACTTTTTTTTTTCTCATACCACTGAGAAAACTGATTTTGTAGTACTTTTGTCTTCATCATGTAGCTTGACTTATGCATCACAAGTTATTTGTTATTAAATTGCTAATCTTGTAACTTCAATCTCTCAGTGTGTGTATGTAATGACAGTAGACTAAAGCAAGTGTGGCTATACTTGTTCTGCAGTTAGGGTATGTGTGAGGATGTGGATGTGTGTGTGTGTGTGTGTGTGTGTGTGTGTGTTAAGATGCCTCCTTGGGTGTAATTTTACATCATGTATGGAATTTATGTGATACAGCAGCATTAGTGAGTGGAATACAAAGCTGCCAATTATTTCTTGTGTGTGTGTGTGTGTGAAAAAGAGCTTGATATTGAATAAAATTCAAAGAAAGAATCATAAAAAGTGTGTGTGTGTGTGTGCACATGTGTGTGTATTTCTTGTGAATATGAGTTTTATATCAAACAAAATTTGAATATACAGTAGAATACACAAAAAGTCAAAAGATGGTGTATATACCACTAGCCTCATAATATCAACCATACTTTCAAACTAACAAAAAAAAAAAACATAACACTGTCAATTGATTTTTAGGTTTTTAATTTGTTGATTAGTGATGCTCTTCTGAAAAGTACATTATACAGATGCACGATCATTCTAATGTTTTCTGTGAGATGGTTACCCTATGATGTCACCATGAGAACAAAGAAGAGAAATCCATTATGTTGCCCCTTTACTCATAATGGATGCTTTATTTGGTATGTTCAGAGTTGTGACGGAGAACAATTCCTAGTACAGGTACGCACAAATGACAGATGACACACATGCACTCATATTTATACACACATGTGTCTACCTAACATTGTATGCATTCATTCATCCACTTATGACATCAACAGAACATTCCTTGCCTCAACATTTCTATTGAAGTACAAAAATAAACATTTTCTTGAATTTTTAAATGAAGTTGACAGTTAAAAGTTATTAGTAATGAGAATAATGTTTTGAAGCTGCTCACTATTTTGATTTCTAATCCTTGCATGCACCAAAACTTAAATGATTATTTCAACAAACTTGGACATATTAAGTGCACGATTACCTTTCTGCTGCTTACCTGACATTCTTGATATGGACATATGTTAGATGGACAGGGCATGACACAACTTCATATTCTTCACAGCATCACATTCTCTTGCTCTGAGACGCTTGTTATTCTTCCATGAAACTTGTTCACACCTCATTTTAAAGTATAACATGGAGTTCAGTGTAGGCCCACACTCGTATCCAATCGACGTTGCTACGCAATGCCAACGTCTCATTTTCAAGTAATCTTGAGTAGGGACCTAGGCATTGTCTCTGAGTACTGTATACTCCGAATATTTCGCGAGGTTTTTATTTTTGCGAGTGAGCTGCTATCTGCGTAATTAAAAACACGCGAAAATATTGACTCAAATGCCGATATGAATGTAAAATACGCTTAAACGTTTTCTCCGTTCAGACAGGACTCCACGATCGCGAATTTAATCACTCATGAAATTGCTGGGAAGTCCCAATTCGTGAAAATTTAGACTCGCGAAATATATGGCGTATACAGTATGTATGTGCTTTACAGATACAGTGTATCCAATTTCCTTCTGTATATTCTTGACATTATATTCTGTCGTAGAAAAAAAATACGATTAAACAATGAATTTCAATTCATCTTGGATACTGTGGAAATGTGTTTATTCTTGGGTGATTTATCAGACATGATGAACAGCAAATTAAATCCCTTGCAATATTACATAACTTAAAACTACTAAACTTTTAAAAGCTATACATTTGGGGAAAATTGCATCTTACATTGCACCGATAATGCTTGACAATTTGTGCCTAAAAGAATTGGTACTATCGTAACAGTCACAAAGATCAAAATCGGATTGCCATTGAGTTGAACATGCTCTTGTGTGCTCAACCAATGCCAAGTCGAGGAGGAACCTGAATGAGATGGGGACTGGGGTAGAGACAAGTAGAGATTACAGAAATACATTTCCTTCTGCTGTGGTAGATAATTGCCATCGCGACTCTACAGAGGGCGCTACACACTCTTATCCGAAATTCCGTAATGGCGCTGTCGTGTTGACAACATAGACGCCAGAATACCGAAATATGGTAATTGCTTTTAATTTCTTTTTTGAAGTTTTCGTATAATGTTGGGTATGAGCTAACTCAAGCATTTGCAAACATGTTGAGGTTGTGGGCGTGTTTGTTATGAAATCGGTGTATGATAATCACGAGATTTCCCTCGAAATTGGTCCTTCCAATTATCGTTCAGACAGCTGAGCTGTATCACGGTAGCTGCTGAGTGCTGCTGTGCTGCATGTCACTTGTTTGTGTGCTCCGTTGCGTTGTATGCGGTAGCTTTGTTTTGTTTTTGGATATATCGGATAGGAGCCCCTGCCCTGGGCCTGGTGCTCTGCCCCTCTGGTACACCATATGCCAGCAACCCTGCGCCAGAGTAAAGAGGCATCGCGTAGAACTCTGTTTACTCGTTTGTAGTTAGTATTGTTGTAATCTACCGGGTATTACCTACTTTTTTGTTTACCGAAATAAAGCTTTAAAGGTACGTAGTGCTAGTGCTCAGTAGTGGTGCCTCATGCCCGTAAGTGTAACATACATTAATATTACAAATGTAAATTATACTTGGGTGACCCGCACCTCGTCATAGTTAATGTTTGCGCATATTTGAATCACATTTCGCCACTAAAATTCTTTGAAATCCAACTCGCATACAGGAAAAATGCTGAAAATTCCAATGAAATCATAAGCTCACTGTCACTGACCGATATCGAAAATTTGCAGCTATTATGGTCGTC
Organism: Diadema antillarum; assembly: GCF_040938485.1. Lineage (NCBI taxonomy): Eukaryota > Metazoa > Echinodermata > Echinoidea > Diadematoida > Diadematidae > Diadema > Diadema antillarum. The sequence continues at coordinate 4,015,624 of NW_027270917.1, forward strand.
AAACGCGAACGATGCGAAAAAGTTGCGCGCTAAGGAAGGGGCCCGCAACTCGTCACCCGTGCTCCCATAGACAAAGCATGTAAAAGATGTGTGCGGGTGACCGTGATGCTCCCATAGACATACACGTAAAAGATGCGTGCGGGGACAGTGTCAGTGGTGATACTTATAAACACGTAGGGTCCTATTCTGATTAAAATTTTAGATTTTCGCGAAAAACTGTTTGGTTTTCACCAAAATTTGCTTGGTTGTGGTAGCCCTGCCAAGTTTCAAGCGTACTGAACGCAGTCCCGGGCATAAATTTTTGTTTAGTGCGCTTAAAACAATTTTTAGCGGGGTGACGGTATTCGGGCCCCTGACGAGGTGCGGGCACCTCGCTATACTACGTTTAAATTTTAGTGGCATTTGATTTGATGTGCATATCAAATTAGAAATCTATAAACATTAGAATCTAAAGAATTCCAATGTCCACAAACCGTTTATAGAATCTAGACCATGTGTCCAGCAGGAATGATATGAAAATAATTTCTTTATTCATCATGATCAAGGCTCAAGCCAATGTTATTGTAGTTATATGTACATTTACAGGCACCTTGATTAATGTGATATAGAGGTCTACAGATGTAGTCTGCAATGTCTACTAGGGGTTTCTACATAAGAAATTCCATCCCTCCATTTACTTGCGAGATACGGACATTTTATGTCATGAACTGTTTGTTGTATCTCGAAATGTAGTTATACCAGGTATTGTCTCCTTGAATACTTCCTAGTAGGCCTAGAGATTAGAGTTTTTACCAGAGCAATATGCATCAATGGAGATACACTGTGTAATCTTTTTATACATCTAGGTTAATCTGGTAGACCTCATTGGAGCTATTCTATTCTATATTTTACATTTTTATTGCTCATTATCTTGACCTTACCACTCTTTCTTTCCACCTTAACTTTTAATCCTTGGAACATTTTTGTCCATTATCTCTCATTCATTCTTCCCGCCAGCCTTTTTCTTTTTTTTTTCCCATCCTGACTCTTGACTTTGCAGTCATGTCTTTTTCAAACGATCTTTGTCTGTCTACCTTGGTCCCTATAAACACAATTTAGCAATCATTTCTTTACATTTAGATTGAAGGACACGCTGAAAGAAATTAAATCTCTATTTCATAATGATGAGGCCAAATATCACCAGATCAACATTTGTTTTACCTCTCGTTGTGAAGTAAAGGACCCTACACTGCAGTACTATGACTGTTGTATTTCATGTTTGCTAAGTACTATCTCCATGACTCTCCTTTCAGTTATCTCAAGTGCTGGATGATATCTCATGCAGTCCTTCCGCATGAGTGCCTGTGTTTCTCGAGCCTCATAGCTCCCGCCACTCGATCCCGCAATGGCCGACCTGGACGCAGACGTCGATCTCCTGCCCAGTGTAAGGCAGCTGATCTCCAGCGTCTCTGCCTCCATCCAGGGTTCGGAGTCCCTGGCTGCTGCGGAGGACATGATGGTGCACCTGGAAGGCACGGATGAGAACTTCCACAGGTGAGATGGCCACGAGGGTCACGACTCTGGTCTCGGTAGGAATGAATTTAAAATGCGGATGATAAAAGATCAAAATGAAATAACTAGAATAGTGATGTGATACCAAAGAGATCTGCTCGGTTGGATTTTACATATTATATTGTTAAAATGTATGTTTACAGTGCACTCCCGTTATAACGAAATGCTTGGGACCGGCAGTTTTCTTTCGTTATAACGAAATTTCGTTATAACCGAACAAATACAATATATAACGAAAACAAGGAAACAACGTATATAATTATATCATATTCTGTTTGCTGAATACTCATACACTGGAAAGCTATGTGAAATGTGATGGGATAACTGTATTACAATAATAAACGCAAGTTCCCCTCAGAAACTGTGCGTGACTCAAGGAGCGAACACACAGTGGTGTGAAGCGTTCACCCATGCAGAGACGCTATAAATGCTTATTCCGCTACATATTTTCGAAAGCAATTCGCATTTCGTTATAACGGAGCACATTTCTTTTGTTTTTCTTTGGCTGTGGCGCTCGGAAAAGACTTCGTTATAACGGAAATTTCGCTATAACCGTGTTCGTTATAAGCGAATTTTGTACCATAGACTTTAATTGTGATAATTTTGGGACCAGAAGATTTACTTCGTTATAACGAAATTTCGTTATAACCGTGTTCGTTGTAACGGGGGTGCACTGTGATATACATTATGAATATGCAACAATAAAACTGATCGTTTGAGAATCTACGAATGGCAAGGAAGTATACTAGTAGTCTGCCTTGCCTAAGCAAGACCCCTCACAAGTCGAGAAATTGCCTATTTTGTAAGGTAGTATTCACATAAGAAGGATTTTCCCTGGTCCTTATGGATTCAAGATAGATTGGGTTTACAATCAATCTACAGTTGAACCTCTCGTATCCGGACAAGTCGGGACCGGGGCTCATCCGGATAAGGGATTTGGCCGGATACGGGAGACTCAATGCTTTATACATATACATACAGGTGTAATATACATACACATGTACAGTAGCCCATTGTAGTACCACATGTAGTAATGTGCATACTGCAACCTTTTCATTGTTACACTCAGTAACAGACCCCAAAATAGAGGTTCGTGTTTGCAAGAATGAAATCATTTTCTTTTATAAATTCTTGGGATTATTTACCTAAATAACTATTAAAGGACAAGTTCACCTTCATAGACATGTGGGTTGAGTGAATGCAGCAATATTAGTAGAACACATCAGTGAGAGTTTGAGCAAAATCGGACAATCCGTTAAAAAGTTATGAATTTTTGAAGTTTCTGCTCAGTCACGGCTGGATGAAAAGACTACTATAGCTGGTGATGTCACGTGAGTACAACGATATAAAGAAAGAATAAAGAAAATTCAACATATTTCCATTTTTCTCACGTAACAAAAGAACACTTGACTTCTCTCTTTCAGAAGGCAGGGGGAATAATATTACCCTTAACATACGTCAGTAGCAAGTTGAAGAAATGTGCACTTTATTCAAAAAGTAAAGTTTTGTGAAATTCTCTTGTTATTTTCCTTATATAGTTGTACGCATGTGACATCATACACTGTAGTAGTCTCCTGTTCCAGCCGTGACTGCGCAGATACTTAAAATATTCGTAACTTTTGAACGGATTGTCCAATTTTCCTCAAACTTTCACTGGCTTATGTATATGAAGGTGGACTTGTCCTTTAAGAAATGTATCAAGTATATGTAATTCATGTGTGCTTGTGTAGGAGTTCTCAAGGAGTTGGGAATCCCCCTTTCCTCCTGTAATTATTAAAAAAAAAATCACGGCGAGATTGCGTCCGTATGATAGAGAGATCCGGATAAAGAGAGGCCGGATAAGAGAGGTTCAACTGTATCTCATCTACAAATATGTAATACGTGTTGGCACCTTGGCCATATGGAGTGAAGAAAAAAAATCATGACGCTGTTATATTAGTGCACTGTTTATTTCGTTTTCACATCCAATTGCTTCTACACTTTTCTCTTCAAATTAGGTATGAACTAGTGAAGTACATCAAGGGGCGCATCGATGAGGTCCTCGGCCCCCTGATCGAGGAGGAAATTGAGAGGAGGAACCTAGACATGCCAAACAGAGCAACGGAGGAAGCGGCCGTTGGAGCAGTCACTGAGAAGGTCATCAATGACCCAGCGTAAGTCAGGCCTCATCAGCAGTTGATTTTTTATCTATTTATTTTTATTTTATTTGTTTATTTATTTATTTTTATTTTATTTTATTTTATTTTTTTTTTTTTGGGGGGGGGGGGGGAGGGAAGGGTTGTACAGTGCAAGCAGGGAACCCTCTTGAGATTCACAGCAGTAGAGCAAAATTGGTATTTCCCCCTGAGGCTGCCTGTATGCAGGAAGAAGTAAGAGCAGTCATTTCCACTCAAGAGTATGGAAAGGGCTTGTAAGTTGACTACTGTAAAAGCGGACATTTTTGCGCAAGTGATTTTTTTTTGCACTCGGCCAAGTAAGATGAATTTTGTCTGCAGAATCAAAATATACAGTAGCATAGTTGTATTTCACAAAACATGAAAAATTTGCATGCTTTTATTTTATTTCATGCCTTTCATTTAAAAAAAAATCATAGGTATCATTGCACTGTAACAAAATGGGATGTTCTTAGGGGTTTCATGATACGTGGCAGCACAAGCCTCTATTCAAATTTGTGTTCACAGGTGCGCGGAAATGATGCACATGCTGAAGATCAGTACGCGCAGTGCCGTGGAGCGCCTGATCCAGGCCTACGACGATGACCAGCGCCAGAGGACTACCAGCCGCGGCCCCCTCTCTCACAGCTACTCCTACCCCCAGCGGACTACCCACAGCCTGAACCACTCCAGTGGTGACGATGAGTCTTCTTTGGACTCCTCTTTCAACCAGGTTTGTCGGGCAGTGTTCCTTCCTCCCCCTTATCATTTCATGTGTCTTTTAGTATAATTTTGAACTTTATTTTCAAATCTGTTAATTATGTTTGTTTAACCATGTATGCTGTTTGAGTCATGAAGATTTCCCATTTAATGGAAAATAGATATATAAAATGAAATGAAATGAATAAAAATGATGCAATGTCTATTTAGAAAAAAACCAGAATGAATACTAGTATGCTACATGCAGCGCAGAATTTCATGTTCATCATGTATGATAAATATTTAGAAACTCATCAATGAGAACGGAACTTTTGCGTTTGGATTGCAACAGTAACATTCTTCAAAGCCCTAATGAATTTGGATGAAGCATCTCTGTATTTATACCCCCGCCACACATAGTGTGAAGGGGGTATATAGAAATCACCGTGATGTTGGTCGGGCGGGCGGTCGGTCGGTCGGTCGGTCTGTTGCAAAATCTTGCGTCGCGAACTCCTCCTACAGTTTTGAAGCAATTTAAATGAAACTTAGGGTAAATGATGATATTGAGGTATCGATGTGCAAGACGTGTTTTTTGTGTTTGTCGGACAATGTGTTGCCATGGTAACCATAATTTTACCAAAACCTTGTGGACTGAATAACTTCCATAGTATTTAAGCAATCAATTTCAAAATGGTATCTACAACTTGTATGATGATCTATAGGTGTAGTTATGCAAGACACTCTTTGTGTTTGTACTGGACAAAGCATTGCCATGGTAACCGCATGTTTTCTTCGAAATCTTGTGGAGTGAACAACTTCCACGGTTTTGAAGCAATTGAAATCAAATTTGGTGGGCATTATGGCCTTGAGGCATAGATGTGGAACACATAATTTTTGTGTTTGTCGGACAAAGCGTTGCCATGGTAACCATAATTTTACCAAAATCTTGTGGATTGAATAACTTCCACATCATTCAAGCAATTCAGGTCAAATTTAGTATGTATGATGATCGGGAGGTATAGTTATGCAAGACACCAATGTGTTAATAAAAGAAAAATGTGTTGCCATGGTAACCACTCATTTTTTGTATCAAATTGGACCATTTAATCTATGAAGGTGAAATTTGGTGTGAATGATGCTCTTTAAGTGTAGTTTCGCAAAATGTCCTTTGTATTTGTATTGGACAACGTGTTGCCATGGTAACCGCATTTTTTTTTTTAAAATCCTGTGGAGTGAACTTCTTCCACAGTTTTCAAGCAATTGAAACCAAATTTGGTAGGCATTATGGCCCTGAGGTATAGATGTAGAACACATAATTTTTGTGTTTGTCACACAAACTGTTGCCATGGTAACCACAATTTTACCAAAACCTTGCAGATCGAATAACTTTTCCATCATTCAAGCAATCAAAGTCAGATTTAGTATGTATCATGATCTAGAAGTGTAGTTTTGCAAGACACCAATGTGTTAGTTTAAGGAAAATGTGTTGCCAAATGTGTTGCCATGGTAACCACTCATTTTTGTATCAAAATAAACCATTCAAGCTATGAAGGTCAAATTTGGTATGTATGATGGTCTTTAAGTGTAGTGATGCTGGGGGAAAGCATGCTTCCATTTGCTGTAAGTTTTATACTCAGTGTCAACTCTGTAATTGTACAGTAGTAAACTAAAATTATTCTGTTTTCAATTCGACAAATGCACAAACTTGGTATTAACGTTATTGCCCTCATGACATCACATACTATAAAGCAACACTGGAGCGGGGGTATTAATCACCTTCAGTGATAATTCTAGTTTGCTTCTGTCATGTCTATTTCATTTGATAACACCCTTTATTGTTGTTTTTCTTGCACGTGTCATCAATATCTCCCAGAGTTCATTCATGTTTATGAACCAAGAGGAGTTCACATCCATCACGGAGAGCTTGGATACCAGTCAGCCCATCCAGCGCCGCCGCGACGCCCTCCACACCCTGCTGCAGGTCCCACCCTCCGACATCCTGGCCTGCGAGAACTGGGGCAGGCTGAAGGCCGGCCTGGTGGCCGCTCTGGCTGACTCTGACGAAAAGTTATCAGTGAGTGCAGTCCACCTCCCCCCCCCCCCCCCCACATGTGACTGTTCATTTCTCCCTCTCCTATATTTGCAATTATTCAGCTGTTGCATTTCATCTTGTCATATACTCCCTTGTGTGCAGGTTACCCAGACATGTCTTGAATAGAGCTAACAGTTAGATTTTTGAACTGATCACGTGCATTAGGCAACGCTTGAGTAATGATGCTACTTTTAGTGACAGTAGCAGCTGTAGCATTAGTAGAATTACTACTACTACTACTACTACTACTACTACTACTGCTTCCGACAATGATAGTGCTGATTATGATTATCGTTGTCATCATTGTCAGTGTTGTTGATGTCATTACAATGAGGATGACGCATATTTTGTGTTTCAATATTTATGTGTATAGGAGAATACACGAGAATATTGACAATACATGTAATGATGTATTAGTGATCGACATTGTTCCAATTTCTGTTGAAATATTTCAGTACTGTATAGGCTGTTATTTTTGCGAATGAGGAAATAACAGACATTTTTGCGAGATGTTGTTTTCGCGAATTGACACATGCTGTCGTATAAAGGGCACTGTTATCCTAGTGCATGGCGACACTTTGGCGTGTTGTTATTCGCGGTGCAACACTGATTCACGAAATTGCCGAAAATTAAACCCTCGCAAAAATAACAACTTACAGTACTTGGGGCAGTTTGTTGTACAGACTTAGATAAAAAAAAAAAAAAAAATGAATACAGCTCTTTGTTTTTTTATGATAGGAAAGCAGTCTCCGTTTCCATGCCAGGATGTTTAGCTCCAGTTCCCACAATGTCATGAGAGAGATGTACACAAACCTTGGTAAGTTGCTGTGTGTACTGTACATGTATGTGCATGTATGTGTGTGAATTTTATTCTCAAAATTCTTCTGTGGAGTACTGTTGCACTAAACCGAGTAATAAACAGGGGCCAAGGAAAATTTTCAGGGGGGGGGGGGGGGGGGGGGAGGCTATGGGATCAGGGGAGGTCAAGGTCAATGTCAATGGTTACCCCCCCCTCCCACACACACACACCCCACACACACACACACACACACACACACACACACACACACACCCCACACCTCACCCCCAGACAGGAAGAATCTAAGAATGGAATCTATGGAAATCCACATGGGTACTTTTTTCTTTGTTCTTTCTTTTTTTTTGGGGGGGGGGGGGGGGGGGGGGGCTGATGAGACAAAAATTTGGGGGCTGCTTTCGTTCCTTTTTCTGTCCTTTTGTTTCTCACTTTTTTACTTCTTATGTACTTCCTGTCTTCCTCTCCTTTCTTTTCCTCTTTCTTTGTTTCTTTGTTTCTCTCTTTCTTTCATTCTTTTTTATTTGATTATTTCTCTAATACTGATGAATATTTGTGTATGTTACTTCATTTCAGTGGACCACCTCAGCAATGAGTTCGTAGTGATGGGAAGCAAAGGTGGAATGCCGTTGCATCATGGGATAGACGCCACACATCACGCCACCCAGAAGCTTTTAAAGAAGGTTGGTAGAATATCTGGGACTAAGATCAAGGGGTCATTCCCACTGAGTATGAATATTTGGAGGAAGACAGATTTCTCTGGAATGTTTCTGTTTAAATGTGGGTTTGGGAAAAGGCAGTATATAGCAGGTTGGCTTTGTGATGAATATTGGCCAGATAGTGGCAACAGAATGATATGATTTATGATATGAAAGAAAATGATTCGTTGCGTATGGGACAGAGGACTATTTAAATGCTGTCTAGGTGAAATTTCAACACCACAGACAGTCATATCATGGGGATTTCACTGCACAATGGTGGTATTGATGAAAAAGTACAACAATACAATATTTTGTAACAAATATGTATGAGTATGAGAATATCAGTGTATCATACTGAGGTGCATCATATCATATTTCACATGTCAGTGAAATGTTCATAAACTTCCAGTTTGTTACTTACCTGCATTTAAAATAAGATTTTTTATTTTCTTATGTCATGATGCCAAATAAATTCTGTTTAAAACAAAGGACGTCGTTATGCTAGATGAAATTGGCTTCCCTTTCCTGGCTGCAGACTGTATACCATTGTGCTACATTCCTGGAAAATCCACCTTGGCAGAAATTCTCATTATTTTTGTGTGTTCGTTTTTGTCACAGTTTCGCCTCATGAATGAGTTTCAGCTTGAAGTGCCAAAGTATTGGATCAGATTCCCAGACAAGTGAGTAATGTGGGTTTTGTTGTCTATTTTATCTTTTTAGTTTGTAGTACCCTTCCATGGAATTATTTTCTTGTTTTGTGATATAGGTTCAACTTTCGAGGACAAAAGATCACTCTGTCTTTGTCAGCAAACTGTATGACATGTTACATTCTGTTGAAGAGCATCACCCACAAAGAATATGTGGTCATCTTGAAGAGGAAGCATTCCATTTCACATCCTTTCAAAGGATGAGGTTTATATGGAACATTTGACCACACACTGTACGTTACAGGCATATTTCATTTACCATTTCAGTATCACTTTTGTTTCATTGAATCACTATGTATCTCTCCTTTTCCTCTGCCAATGAAGCCAAACTAATTAGGCCATTCCTTTGAAGTGCTTATTCATCACTTTGGTGAAGAAAAAAAAATTCCATTAAAAAAAAAATTGGTACATCTCTTTTTTAACTTCATTAATGTAGCCCTCCTCCCCCCCCCCCCCCTCAACTTAGCTTATGCAGATGCTTGATATGCTTGAGACTTGTTGAGTGCTAACCCTCGGGAGCCAGCCTATGTGGCACTAAAATAATAGAAATGTCCTTCTTCTCCCCCCCCCCCCCCCCCCATCACATTTATGTAAATCTAGGTTTATTCAGGACCTGACTGAAAGTACACTCAACTTGCTGGTCCAGAAGCCCCACCCACAGGCAGAGTGTCTCACTCCAATGTGTTTCATGGCCCTGCTGGATCCCAAAGCTCTCTGGTTCAAAAAGTGGATGGTAAGTCACATAAATGAAAACAATCAAGGTTTGGATCATTTGAAGACAGAATGAGTTCCTTGTTGAAGGAGCTTGTTATAATGTGACAATGGTCTGATCAAGAAAGATTTAAAAAATAGTAACATTTTACATTTCATCTCTTGTTTTCATTTTTAAGTAGACATCATATCCTCATTGTGTAGTAAACTTTTTATATTTTCAAACAGTGCACAAAGGTAAAGCGAGATTGAATTCAGTTTCTCCTGTAGTATGTAGCTGAAGTGACATTATTCTGTTGAGCACGGAGAATTCAAATTGTGCCCCATGCAAAAACGAAAATGTGTGTAAATTTATATGTGCTACACATCATCTTACCATTCCAGAATGCCCATTACAGTCGGACAGTTATCATTAGCCATCTGGAAGCTACAAACACTCTGGTAAGCTTTTGGAGAAACTCCCTAATTATATTTGTTCGTTTTTGCTTGTCTTTTCTTTTGGGTGTGTTTCTGTCTTGGAAATTTGGAACCAATTCACTTGCAATGTTCAAGCATGTTACCACATAAAAAGTAGTGGAGGAAAATGTATCTATTTCATGGTTGCATGCTGATCATATTGTGACAAATGAGTTGTCTGTTCTTCTTTCTCTTAGAATATTGACCATTTTGGAGAAGTTAGAGAACAAACAAAACAGGAGAGATGCATGGTTGTCAGATTAACTGTCTTGTAGAAAGCAGTATTTATGTAATATTTGTTTCAGAACACAAACTGCTGTGATTGTGGACACTTTTGCATGATCAAGTGTTTGCGCTGGGTCAATTTCAGTGAAATTTGCTTGCTCATAATTTTTTGAATGAGAATATTTCTGTACATCTTTCAATATACATTGTATCCCAAAGACATTTGCCTGCTGCTATCTTCCATGCTAGCTCAGCACAGTGCAATGTCTGTCCAATTCCTGAACCATGTAATAGTCCATGTTTGAAGTGACAAATGATCACCATTCCCCTTCTTTGACATGGTTTCCTGATAGCTGGCAGATTCAGTAGCCCAGTGCCTGGACTTTGTAGACTCACGGTCAGCCTGGCTGGACAGCATGGATGATTTGTCTGACAGGTTCAACATGAGCAGACTCGGTAGGTGGCCTTCCTCATTCTTTTTAACACATGCAGCTGTTGCTATGTGACCAATCACAAGTTTGTGAAAATGCGGCACAGCAGCAAGCAGATATTAGCCCTCACCCGAGGTATTAAGACTTAGCATGTTTGATCTATTGTATTGATGGTTAAGCACATGGCTACCCTAAGTAAAATTGAAAATGTAAAGTTTTGATGGTTGACTGTTCTGTTTTTGCTGTTGTCCACTAAAGGTGGAAAAGTATTTTCCTCCAGCAGTTTTACAAGAGTTGCATGGCTTTACATGTGAATGCAAAATGTGTTCCGACTCGCAAGAATTAACATTAGACATTACACATGACATGCCATTATCATTGATATTTCATGAAAATACTGTGTAAATTCATGATTTTTGTACTCATTCCTCAATAAACAAATCAATTAACAAAATGATAAAATGATAAATGAATTGATTGATCCATTCATCCATTAGTTCATTCATTCCTGGGATGTCACTTGTGTTATCATTACCCCTGTTTTTTTTTTTGTTTTTTTTTCCAGACACATCCCACAGGACCAAGTACACACAAAAGGAGCTGCAGTTCCTGGTCTTCATCAAAGCCCTGTCTATTCTATCCAGGCTCCTTGTCTACTGCCGGGGAAGACAGCTCTTTCCTATCTCAGTACGTGGAAAAGAAGGTCAGTGTGCCACTACAGACTGCTGAATTTTTGTCCATAAACATACACACACACACACACACACACACACACACACACACACTGATTATCCATGCTCTGCATTGGGAATTGAGATAAACAGTAAGTTCCTTGTTTCGTTTTGTGTATTGTCGTCTTTTATTATATTTGTTTTGTTTGTTTCTTGGTGTAGTGTCAGTGACAGACCTGGTGAGATCTCTGTTGCCGCTGGTAATCAAGAAGTCCTTCCAGGTCAACATGCCAACAGATACAGGTTGGTGGCCAGATACATTGGTGATCAAATGATGCATCAGTGATCAAATGATGTAATGGTGATCAAATGATGCATCATTGATCAAGTGATGTAATGGTGATAGAATGAGTCATTGATGATCAAATGATGCATCGGTGATGAAATGACACAATGGTGATTATGTGATGAATGATGATCAAATGATGCAATGAAGACCAAATAATGCATCTGTTATCAAGTGATGCAATGGTGATCAAAGGATGCATTGGTGATCAAATGATGCCTTGATGATGAAATGATGCATCTGTGACCAAGTGATGCAGTGGTGATCAAAGGATGCAATGGTGATCAAATAATGCAGTGATGAAAATGATGCATCGGTGATGAAATGACACAATGGTGATGAAGTAATGAATGATGATTGATGATGTAATAGAGATCAAATAATGCATCTATGATCGAGTGATACAATAATGATCAGTTGATGCACTGTTGATCAAATTGTATATTTGGGAACAAAGAATGCACTGGTGATCAAATGATGCATCTTTGATCAAAGGATGCAAAGGTGATCATTTCATGCAGTGGTGCAACTGGTGATCAAATTATGCAATGGTGATAACACGATGCATCTGTGGTCAAAGGATGCAATGGTGATCAAATTATACAGTGGTGATTGAATAATGCAGTAAAGTGACAACTAGTTTCAACCCAGGTTCAAGGCTTTGTTAGTATAAGCCATTTTTGTGCCTTTGTTTATTTGGGTTTTTAAACCATATTGAATGGTGCCATGGAAGTACACAAGAATTGTTTCTTTGGGTTTTGTAAGCCATAGTGAATGGTGCTATGTTAGTATGCGAGAACATGTCTCTGCTGTGCTCATATATCAAATTTTTCATGATGTATGGGAAGTATCCCTCTGAAATTCATTCATTTTATGGAAAATGAATACATATATCCAAATGCCTGTAGGGAGAAAGAAAAAAACCAACAACTTAACCTAGCAAATTTCCTCATGACCACAAATCAAAACAGTACAATATGTTGAAAGACTCATAAATGGAAGCTATGGATACTCTTTGCAGAGTGGGATAATGAGATGATAAACAGATGTGTTTGTGATGCCTCATCTTTCCAGGAGCTCCGAGTCCAGCCATGCTGGTGACCGAGATGCTAAAGATTATCAGCATGGACCGGGCAGCCTGTGTGGAGTGTCTCTGTAAGGACGACGTGGTGGACGACATCATCAAGCCGGTCAGGGACTGGCTCAACAAAGACAAGGTAGGTCAAAGGTCAACGGTTTGAACAGGTCTGAAGGAAGGAAGTACATGCCAGGTCAGAGGTCAGTTATGTAAACAACGTCATCCAAGTACTTTCAACACTTGCAAAGTCAGTAGTGGACTGAACTAGGACAAGATATGCAAGGGGCCAGCTGTGTGAAGGACAGTTTCGATATGACTTCTGTTAATGTCGGGTCATATATTTGCTTTGCAAAGTCAAAATATGTCAGAGGTCAACTTTATGTAGGACAATGGTGCAAATTTGCTTGTGGGGCATCTCCAAAATCCAAATATCAATTTGTATCATCAATGTCATAATGAGAGAGGGATTACACTTGTAAACTTGTGACCACAGCTATGTAATATTTAGCTCTCGCTAAAAATAAAGGTAGAGTCCTAATTATTGTTAGAGGAGTTGTGAATGATAGACCAAAAAGTGGCACTTTTATATTGCATACTTGTCTTCATGTAAAAGAGATCAATATCTAATCCATATCATTCCTCTTCTCCTCTATATCCCATCCCAGCCATCCACTGACCTAACCATGCTGTGTGTGGCAGAGATCCTGTCAGCCATAGCCAGCTGGGAAAAGGGAACACGACTCCTGCTGTATGGGGAGAATGGGAACAGCTTCCAGCACAATCCGTAAGTTGTGCATTGAGGAGTGATCAGAAGGTGGATCTCGTTTCTCATGTGTTTCTCTGATGCTTCTTCAGCTTGGCAACATCACCACCATTATCTTTGTTATCATCATCCCACTCTTGCTGTTATGCTCTTCTCCTTCCTCCTCCTCCTCCTCCTCCTTGTCATTATCCTCAGAAGCAGCAGCAGCAGCAACATCTTCATTTTCATCATCTTCATGCTCCTCTTCATCATCATCATCATCATCATCGTCATCATCATCGACATTATCATCCTCATCATCATAGTTGTCATTGATATCCATATTCAAGAGTGTAGGATGAACACACATTGCTGCTCACAAGTATGTGGTAACGTACTGTCATTGTTGCAGCACACTTGTGGAAACAAGATGGGATGGTTGCGCATTTCTGTCCACCAAGGTCTAAGCCGTTTTATGAAGAAAATAGTTAATGCAGGTCACTTACTTACAAAAACTGCCTACTGCATGACAGCCAATCAATATGACTTTTCCATTGCTGTAAATCTGTCTTTAGGTACAAGAAGAGCAGGTCATATATGTACCAAAAAAAAAAATGATACTCTGTAAATTTGAAATTTCCTTGTCATTTGACTTCATAGACAGTTGTGGTAGAAATGATAACTTTCAGCTTACAACTGTTTCAGCAAATGCCATTGATAAATAGGATTATTTGTGAAGTATGTCATGAGGCTGAAGACTCACCTGATGTGAACGATGCTACACCTTTCCCAGGTCCGCCGCCGTTCACATCATCACCGAGTTTTGCAAGCGGGCCCTGGACCAGCCGATAGCCACAGAGTTCCTGACCCAGCCGTCCCGTCCAGTGACGGGCGTGTTCCTCTATGTCTGTCGGCAGCTGTACAGCAACTCGGAGGGACTGCTGGTACTCCACCCTTATGGCCTGCATCACTCGGTAGCCAATGTCTGGAGAGAGGTCAGTCACATGACTACCTTACTACTTTTGCCCTCCCTTTGACCTTATCCGTAGCAAGCTGTGGCGTGTTCAACTTCACACAGCTCTTGATTCATAGAAATCCCAATTAAGTCTGCTTTAGGTTCAACTGGTCGGAAGGAAGGAAAATTGAGAAACAGGAAAAAGTGGACCAGGAGGTGATTGATGCCCAGACCCAGTGACAGTATTTCCCAAGATATAAAAAAAAAATAAAAATAAAGAATAAATAAATAAATATATATATATATATATATATATATATATATATATATATATACTCCTAGGTGGGTCATTTGGAAGACATTTCCATTTGTTTTATATGCAAATTTTAAAATACATGTTCAATGGCAATTTACGCAATGGAGACACGAAAATTGTCTCCTTAATGACCAGTTGTCTCCCTAATGAAGACACTTCCCCCCAATATGTCTCCCTAAGGTGCCAACTAGGGATATATATATATATATATATATATATATATATATATATATATATATATATTTCACTTAGTAGATTGAATAGGTTATCATCAACTATTATCAACAGAAGTGTTGGACTGAATTATCACTTGCAAGGCTTACCAAGAACTGTCATTGACAAGAAGATATCATATGAACAGAAAGTAAGTCTGTGAGATGTCATGCCACATAGAAAAAAAAGACAACAACAAAAACAGAAAGAAATATGAGCCCCCTGCTCAAGATATCCCATGCAATGCTTTATGTGTTGCAATGTCAAGACATCAATGTGTGACTTAATTTGCTGAAGCTTCTCTCCTTCATTCTCCACCTTTGGTCATCTTCCCACAGGCCAGTCGAGAGGTGGAACTTGGAGCCACACCCATCATGGAGGACTCTGAGGTGACGGCGGAAAACATGGCCGCCCGGGATGCCTTCATGTGGGAGCAGAACCTCTTGGACAATCTCCTCAACTTTGCTGGCACGGCAAAGGTTAGTTATAGGAACCCTCAGCAAAACACATAGAAAACAAACAAACACACAAACACAGATCTCTACTTCCCTTTCCCTCCCTTCACTCTCCCCCTCCTCCTCCTCCCCCTCAACTCTTCCTTCCCCCTCCCTCTCCCACTCTCCCCTCTCCTACCTCTACCTTCTCTCCCACCTCCCCCACCCCTCCCACTACCCCTCCCAATCCCACTACCCTCCCCCTCCCCCTCCCTATCAGCTTCCAATCTCCCTTTCCCCACTGTGATCATTGTCCTATGCTCTTTTCTTTTTGCCTTACAATTTCCATGCCACATTCCACTGCTCATTAAGTTTGCGAGGGCAGCGTTTCAATGTATTTCATTAGTCAGTGCGTAAGTGCACATGATTTTACCTCTAGTGTGAGATACCAGATGGGCTGGTGCTGTTTCTTTAATTCATGCCAACATAACAATAAGTGTACTATTTTCTGTTTATCCGGTACTTCATCACACTCTATAACACTTAGAGAATTTTTTATCAAAATTTTTCTTCTTTTGGCTGCCATGGTGATCACACAGTTGAACAATTCTCGTACATGTTTTTCATGTATCCAATTATCGCTCCATCGATATTCAGAGTATGATTCAAAGCTGTCGTTTTAAATGATGTAACCTCAAGTCTCTTGACTGCTTTGTAGGGCATGCTGCTCCTTCAACAGACAGGAGTAATCAATGAGTGCGTTGCCTACATGTACGGCAGGTACACCAAGAAACTTCAGGTAAGAACCACCTTTGTCGCACACTGTATAATCACTTGTTCTGTCATAGTTCTTGTAGTGCCCCTTGCTTGTCAATATGGTTTCTCATCTTCTGAGAACTGATTGTCATTACTTATACCGGGTGTCCCAAAAAAAGCGGAACGGTGGATTTTCAGTACCTTGCGTTTTAAAAGTGATATATTTTTTGACATCATTAGAAAGAGCATCTTCCGCAGAAGACTATGATACCAAAATCATTAAATTTGGTTCAGTATTTTTATGCCTCCGCCACGAAGTGGTGCCGGAGGCATTATGTTTTCGGGTTGTCCGTCCGTCCGTCCTTCCGTCCGTCCGTCCTTCCGTCCGTCCGTCCGTCCGTCCGTCCGTCCGTCCGTCCGTCCTTCCGTCCGTCCGTAATGAATTTTGTGGACAAGGTAACTATCAAAACCTGTTGAGGTATCCTAATGAAACTTGGCATGTATGTATATTAGGGGGTGAAGTTGTGCCTATCAACTTTTGGGTGCACATGCTCAAGGTCAAAGGTCAAAAGGTCAAGGTCAAATACATAAAATTTCACTATTTCCACCATATCTATTGAATGTCTGAAGATATTTTCTTGAAACTTAGTGTATACATGTATTACCCGATTAAGATTCTCTGGTGAAAGTTTGGGTCATGATGTCAAAGGTCAAAGGTCAAAAGGTCAGGGTCAAATACATCAAATTTCACTATTTCCACCATATCTATTGAATGCCTGAAGATATTTTCTTGAAACTTAGTTTATACATGTATTACCCAATTGAGATTCTCTGGTGAAAGTTTGGGTCATGAGGTCAAAGGTCAAAGGTCAAAAGGTCAGGGTCAAATACATAAAATTTCACTATTTCCACCATATCTATTGAATGCCTGAAGATATTTTCTTGAAACTTAGTGTATACATGTATTACCCAATTAAGATTCTCTGGTGAAAGTTTGGGTCATGAGGTCAAAGGTCAAAGGTCAAAAGGTCAAGTAAGCATATTAAAACTTCTTTTTTTTCTCCGTACCTTGGAAAATTGTTCAAGGTATCTTTATGGAATATAGTATATACATGTACTGACTGGAAGTGATTATCTAGAGAATGTAGAGTTCATGGGGTCAAAGGTCAGGGGTCAAAGGTCAAGTGCAACACTTCAAAATTTTACTATTTCCTTCATATTTATGCAATGCCAGCAGGGTTATTTTTTTTTTAACACTTGGTGTATGCATGTGTATTAACCTAATAGAAATTCTCTTGAAGTTGTTTTTTTTCTTCTTTTTTTGCCTCAAAGGTCAAAAGGTCAAAGATCAAGTGAAAGCGCTGAACTAACTTTTTCCTCCATATCTCGGAAGTGGCTCAAGTTATCTTGAAACTTAGTACATATTATGTATGTTCTACCTGAAAGTGATTATCTTATGAATTTTAGGGTCAAGGGCCAGATGAAAATGGTGACAATTTACTATTCAATTCAGAAATTGCACTTTTTCTCCACACCTGTACCTTGAAAATTACTCAATGCCTAAATGTATGAATGGGTCAAAGTCAAGTTAAAGTCCCTAAATCCCTAGATACATGCTCTCCTATTCATCCAATTAAACCTAGGTCAAGGAAGGTGAACATTCAACACATTTGTGACAAACTTGTCATTTCAATATTTTGCCAATTTTGTGAAAATGTAATCACACATTGTCCACATGTACTATCTAGACCTATTGGGAAAATCATGCATTATGGCGGAGGCATACCAGTCACCAGAGCGACATTTCTAGTTTATTCTACGCCAATTTCTGTAAATGCAGTCATTTTCAATTTTTTGCAACTTATGAGATAATAATTTGGGTGCGACACGCGTTCCATACGGTGAATTGTGTAAGCTCGTTGATCCATGTCAACAAAAGATAACGCTTTCATATTTGGAGCGCACACACACACAGACACACACACTGTTTTTTCCTGGCCCGTGCCCAATGTGAAAGCTGTATCTTTTGTTGACATGGATCACCGAGCTTACACAATATTCACCGTATGGATATCATAGTCTTTTGCGGAAGTTGCTCTTTCTAATGATGCCAAAAGATATATAACTTTCAGACCACAAGGTACTGAAAATCCACCGTTCCGCTTTTTTTTGGACACCCGGTATAGTACTGTATACGCCATATATCTTGCGAGTCTAAATTTTCACGAATTGGGAATTCCTGACGATTTTGCGAGTGGTTAAATTCGTGATCGTGGAGCCCTGTACTGAACGGAGAAGAGCACACACGTACATCACATTCACATCGGGATCAGAGTCAATATTTTTGCATGTCTTTAATTTCGCGAATAGCACCTGACTCGCGAAATTCGCGAACATAAAAACCTCGCAAAATATTCGGCGTATACAGTATCATGAAATATCCTGTGTTTATGCTATTATTCCAAGTGTGTTTGCAGTGTATGTTGGTCGAAATATATAACATCTGTTAATAGCCATTTATGAGATATCATAGAAAAGCAAGCATATTTTCATTATGCAATCAATGTGTATTACAATGAAAAAGCAATCTGTACTTACAAATTAAAAACATGCCCATGAGCAGTTTCTGAATATTAGAAGGATTAGCTATTTGTGTTGTAAGAATATAACTGTTAGATATACAGCAAAACTTGCAAGTGCAGTAAAATAAAAAGGAACAATTTTTTCATTTTTTCTGTATTTCCTTGTGGTGCTTGCAAGTAATATATTTCTTTGATCTCTCAACAAAGAATGATTATTTCTATCTATTGATTATGTATTGATATGTTCAGGTGAGCAAAATGGAAAAGTTTGGCTATGGTGCCATGGTAACCCAGGTTTCTGCCACCGCACCAGGAATGGTAGCCCTCCAGAGCTCTGGTGAGTCTCTTCAATGATGGAAATGATTTCTGGATAGCTCTAACTACTCGTGTGGTGTTTACTGCTGAATTTATGTCATATCATCAGCAATTTAGAATAAACGTGTGTGTCCTTCTTCTTCTTGTTCATTCTTTGATTTGTTTGTTTGTTTTCACTCTCTACACCAAAAAATAACAATTTTTGTAGGACTTTGGGCCTGGTTTGATAATGTTTGCTGACTGCTGGAAGTCACCTTGGTGAACCACAAGATGTTAGTCACAGTTTCATGCTACTCGGGGTGTGTTTGGGACGGAACACATTACTGTGTTTGTACCCAACACTTTGCAAGAAAATGAATGTGCTTGAGCTGGGATATTTGTCACACAAAGTAAAGTTAATCTTTAAAAATTAACAGTTTGAATTGAGCTACTATTTGCTTTATGAAATATTTGTATTGTAAGTTTTTTTAGTCCCTCTTGCAGAATCACTTTTTGGTATAATATTTTCAATGCCTTAACGATTCTCATGAGATGAAATAATAATAATGATGATTTTATCATATATCAGGTTTCATCAAGACTCTGGTCACTGAGATGTGGTCAGTCCTGGAGTGTGGGAAAGATGACCAGCCTGTTCTGAGACCCGGTCCCTATCCAACCCAACCCATTGACAGGGCCTCACACAAGGTACGTGTAAGTCTTTGGCCTTTGAGACTCCAGGGCAGCCTTTTGAGCTTAAAGGAAATCCAAACCCAAAGAGCAATGTGGATTAAGTGAAAACAGCAACATTATTAGAACACATCAGTGAAAGTTTGAGGAAAATCGGACAATTGATGCAAAAGTTATGAATTTTTAAAGTTTTGGGGGTGTTGGAAGTGCTGGATGAGGAGACTACCAGAGGTTATGACGTATGTGTGGACAACAATATAAAGGAAATTGCACAAAAATTCACTTTTCTAGCATTATGGAAAGAGGACTTGACTAACCGCTTTCAGAAAGCAGGGGAATAATTGCTACCCTTAACATATGTTAGTATCAAGTTGTTGGAATGTGTAATTTTCATGAAAAATAATTTGTGTGGAATTCCCTTTATATTTTCTTTATATTGTTGTCCACACATGACGCCATAACCTTTAGTAGTCTCCTCATCCAACGGTTCCAACACCAAAACTTTGAAAATTCAAAACTTTTGCATTGATTGTCCGATTTTCCTCAAACTTCCACTGATATGTTCTACTAATGTTGCTGCTTTCACTCAATCCACATGTCTCTTTAGGTTTGGGTTTCCTTTAAATGCTGCAACCATGATAATGCCGAAATTTCCACCAATCTTTATTAGCATGATTTCCTTCCAGTTCGAGTACCAGTAACCCCAGCCATGTTTCTTGTTTTATGTGTCCCAGTACTTCCTGAATATGGTGAACCTGCTTTCAGCCTTCCCGGCTGTCTACGAGGTCTTGGTGGACCAGCCGCTGCAGAGCAAGGACTTTTACTCCTTCAGGGAAATGCCAGAAACAATTCCAGTGAGTGTGTGGCACCCTATCCTTCCTTAAGTCGTCATTTATTTGACCATAGATGATTGGCCATTGATAATTGTAAATTGAACAACTGCTCATTTACATTCTTTGTATCACATGTCAATTCACTGAGTGTGATGTCATTTCAGAAGTACATTGTAGAAAGGTATCAACTCCGGTGTTCTTGGAGGTACCTAATGCCCTTCTTGCTCTAAGTTGGTGATATGCCTATCGCAAACAATGAGATAGAATGCCAGTAGGTTCCCCCAACCTGTTTCATGCTGGCTAGCACCTTTCATGAGTAATGGTGAATGGAATCTGTGGGTCTGTGGGTTTAAAATTACATCTGTGAAAAATCACATTTTTAATGTTATGCTTTATTATCTGATGGCACTGTGAAAAAAAAACCCACAAAGACAGAACTTTGAATAAACACAGAACTGAACCGTGATAATTTTGTAAACTGATCAGAATTTCAATGAGATCATTTTGTTTTCAAACAGGATGTGATCGACCGTCTCATCATCGTTGACTCAGAGGCAAAACGTCACTCTCTCTTCAATCTAGAGGAGTCCCATGTCTTCGGTCTCCGGTGAGTCTCACCTCGCTCACATACCTGCCAAATGTTCCCATGTAATAGGAACTTTCCTATGTCTAAGGAAAGAAGAGGCTTCAAGCAACCCTGTATTCCTGTTTTTACCAACACATGCTAAGAATGATGTATGGGAGCTGTGGGTGAAAATTGGTACAGTGCACTCCCGTTATAACGAACACGGTTATAACGAAATTTCGTTATAACGAAGTAAATCTTCTGGTCCCAACATTATCACCATTAAAGTCTATGGTAAAAGATTCACTTATAACGAACACGATTATAGCGAAATTTCCGTTATAACGAAGTCTTTTCCGGGCGCCACAGACAAAGAAAAACAAAAGAAATATGCTCCGTTATAACGAAATGTGAATTGCTTTCGAAAATACGTAGCGGAACAAGCATTTATAGCATGGGTGAACGCTTCACACCACTGTGTGTTCGCTCCTTGTGTCACGCACAGTTTCTGAGGGGAACTTGCGTTTATTATTGTGATACAATTATCCCATCACATTTCACATAGCTTTCCAGTGTATGATGAGTATTCAGCAAACAGAATATGATATATATACGTGGTTTCCTTGTTTTCATTATATATTGTATTTGTTCGGTTATAACGAAATTTCGTTATAACGAAAGGAAACTGCCGGTCCTGAGCATTTCGTTATAACGGGAGTGCACTGTATTATCATATTATTTCCCCCCCCCCCCCCCCCCCCCCAGTTGTCAGGCATGTGCTCAAAATCGCTTTTCAGTAACCATGCACACTCACTGTTGCTCCTCCGAACTTTGGCCCCAAACTCTCCACATTCCGCTAAGTTTCAGCTGTGTACCCCGCATTGGTAGACAGTAGTGAAAGACCATTGGGTATCTTGAAAATACGTATTTCAGGTAATAGGTCATGCAATGTTTCAGGTGATGGGTCAGGCAGATTGGTCAAGCATATTCCTCTCATGTCACTGATCTAGCTGGATGATAAAGTTTTGTGATAATTTGGGCACCAAGTGGAATGGGATAGAAAACATCAAGTGTAGGGTTTTTATGGGGTAAAGAATGATAAATATGTCTTCATTTTGATATCTCTAAATTTTGCAATATTTGGATCACTTGTTTCAATGTCATTAAGGTTTTATTGCTGTTTTAGCTGTTGTGTTTTTTTTTTTTCAGTCAGCTAAATGTAAAATCTCCTTCATGTCACTTTTTATACACAATTGTGACTTTCAAATTACTACCCCCTCATACAAATCTTCGATATTCGTGCATTCATGTGCGGGGAAAAAAGTCAAAGATTATGCTAAACAACAAAATGAATTTCTGAAATCATCTAATGTATTTCACTAATAATTCTCTATGTGCTTAAAATTGCTAAAAGAAAATATTTTGTAAAGTTATGTTTGCATACACCAATTTGTGCATGCGCCTTCTACCAATGAAGCTAAAGACTTTTAAATCTACAATTACGACCCCAAACTTGCATGGTCTATAATGATTGCAGTGTCACAGTATTAAAGAGAGTGGCTCAGCATCAGATTTTAATTGCTCCCTGTTCTCTTTCCCCCATTTGGCCCAGGCTTCTGAGTGTGCTGGTCTCCTGCCTGGACACGCTGCTCCTCCTGGAGACGCAGTACCGGATCTGGGATCGGCTCCTGCAAGACCAGAACGACAACCGCATGGATGGCAGGTGCGTGCTTAGAGCCAGTTAATTGGCTTTTCCTTGTCATCTGTCTGCCTGGCAGCTTTGCCGGTGGAAGATGACACCGGCGTGTGAATTAGCTGTGATTGAATGATCGCATAGTGCGGATTCTCAGGTCAAATGATCATTTGAATGATGTACCAGATCTGTAAAAATGAATGATCATCATTGTCAAGAAGCATACCCTTCATACTTTTGAAAAATTTGATCATGTGATACATATCAACAAACCCAGTCCTGACATGAGCTCACTATTTTGTCTTGAAATTTCTCATAGAGATAAAAATTTCATGCTTTAAGGGTTTATGTCATGTGTGTCAGCGTGGAATGTTTGATTTATTTAAAATATTAAAAACTTTGCTAAAATTTCTGGTCAAACATGAAGTAAATATGAAGTAAATTCTCACTGGAAAACATGCAAGTCATTGATGGACTGGTACATGGACTTTTTGTAGGTCCAGACATGAAACAAAAAAGAAAGCTTCTTAATGCTAGTGGCATGTGTTCCCCATATATACTGTGGTCAAAATTTGGAGCCTTCTTGAACCGTTTTGAAACCCCCTTGAAAAATCAATCGCTTGTCTATTGTGTATTTATGCTGTTCAGAGCACCTGCTCAGATTTCGCCCAAGAAGGCCCCGAGTGGCTCTGTTCTCACGGTAACCAAGTTTCCCTCCAAACACCTTTTGTAATTTGTAAACCATGCTTTGCTGAAATAGGAGCTTTATTGGCTGTAGCTCCATGCTTGCTTGCAGTAGGTCACATGTGTAAGCTCATGGGCAGTGACCTGCATTGATTAACTTCTTGGTTGGCAAAAGGTCGCTTCTCAAAACCAGTGGCACCCATACTGCAGCTTAGCCTTTTTTTAGGCTGCTATAGCATGCTCTGAAACCACCCCATGCATATGGTTTCAGAACCTGATTGGATTGCTTTGCCTTTGCAGTATTCTGTGTGTTTATACTGAGCTAAAAGGCTGCTGAAGGAGGCTTCAAAAACTGACTTCATATAAAAAAAATATGTGTGTTTCTATTGTCTCATCGCTACACAGTGGAGATGTCATGATTGACATGCTGGCGGTTGAGCGCAACCACATCCTGGTGAGGAGCTTTGTGATTGGTGGCCCCACGGAACGGATCCTGCCTCCCCGGATGCTGACCGATGACCCTGAGGAGCCCTTCCCCTGGCCGCTGGTCACTGCTTTCCCGGTGCCCAAGGAGTACATCCCTTCAGTCTCGCGTCCCTCCACAGTGAAGCAAGGTGATGACGCGCCTCCTGTCATCTTTTTCAATTGTGCAGTGACCCTCCTGAATAGATTTGATATTTTAAAAACTGTTGGTCTCCTAATAAACACATAATACCTCCCACTCAAGTTAAATATCATCTATGGACAACATCTCCTGTTAGTAATTACAATCTACAATAGATTTTGCACAATCAAATGGTTAATTTTTTGTTCAGTAGAAAATAACATTTTAAGTATTCAGCCGTAACATGACAGAGATATAAACCCACCAACAGTGTGGATTAGAAGTCATGCCTGATTGACAATATAAATGCAAGCCGTGATTAACAGTAGTCAATCAGCAAAGCAAATCAAGACTTATGTGTTATTTTCTATCTCCGCAATGTACTGACAGAATGATGCCATCTAAATTTCTCTCATACACGCTACAGATAATGATCTCATGCGTACGCTCTTCAACGTAGCGCCATCTCTGGAATGGCTGAATGACTGCAAGGAGGCGTTCTGCAGTCTGCTGTCGGACAGACACGATGCTCTCAACACTGCCAGTGAGTCAGAGTTCCTTGTACATCAGAGCTTCCTTTTACCAGGCTTTTATGTCACAGAGTCTTAACTCTGAATGCACTCTGACCTTTGAACCTTCCTTGACCTCACTTTGATCTCACTCTGCCTGTGTTACCTCCTTGACCTCATCAGACCTTGTTACTTCCCTTGCTCCACTTTTTAACTTTACCCTTACTCCTTTGCCAACATTTTCATGACATCCAAGATTATCTTGACTGCGCTGTGACCTTGACCCTCGGCAATGGTTTCACTGTGCCTCATTTTGGCCGCACTGGAACTTGACCCTGACTTCTGTATGGCTGCCCTTTGCTGTGATCATTTCTAAGCTTCCAGTAATGACATTTCTGTAGTCTCACTCTGACCTAAGTATGACCTTATTGGTCTACCATGGAGTCTTATATTAAGTCATACAGTATAAACCTTGTAGAGGTTTATCCTTTTTGCATGAAACATGCAATTCAGTCGTATTCTTTTTATGTATGTCTGATGTCATCTGGAGTGTGATTTTATAGCAATATTTTTACTATTGGTGTGTGTGTTGATAGGTATGTAATGGATGATCAGACTTGAATTAAGACTAACCTACCAGTGAGATAACTGGTTGTATACAGAGCTCCAGAGAGACAGTCGAAATGAGCTGATCGACAAAGTCTGAAGAAGTTATTCAAGTGTTCCTCAGTTTCCTCATTAATCTTGTAACACACGCGACAACATCACAGTGTGACAATAAAAGTATAGTTAGATTTTATCTGTAGATGGAAACAGAAGCGGAAAACAACTGTTCTAAAAAAGAATCACTTTTGTAAAGATCAGTGTCACATCAGTGTCTAGAGTGATATTTTTGAACTCATATTCATACATTTTTGTCTTCATATTCATACATTTTTGTCTGAAGGTATGGCTGAGCTGCTTGAGCACATCGTGACCATCCAGTCTGAACTACCAGAGTTCCAGGTCATTCCCACAAAGCCGTGGGTCATCAAGGACAGTGCCCTCAAGAGCCACAGACTGTCCGGTCTCCAGGAGCTGGGCACCATGATGGCCGTCAGGTGATACTCCCATCAAACCAAGGAGTTGATTAGCTCCTCTTGAATTGAATGGAATGAATTGAATTGAATTGAATTGAATTGAATTGAATTGAATTGAATTGAATGGAATGGAATGGAATGGAATTGAATTGAATTGAATTGAATTGAATTGAATTGATATTGAATTGAATCAGATTAATTTTTGTTTACGTGGTCGCTGATGAAGGTAGCAATGAATTCTTGTAAGTTGCCAATCACAGGACTTACAGCTTAATCTCCCATCTAAAAGGACTAGGTACAGAGGACAACGTACCTTGCAACCTTGTGATTGATAGTCTGTACTCTTATTCACTGAACCGCAACAGTTCCTAAAGAGTCCTTGAACCTGCATTGCAAGCTTATTAAGTAAGCAAATGCATTTCATTCATGGTTATGACTAATTAGTTCTTTACAAATATTACAATTTTCCCTTGTAAGTGATGAAATTATGTCCAGAGGAATTGAATTAAATGGAAAGAAGCTGTTGAATCCTTTTCAGTTCTCATTTCAGATTGAATGACGACGTGAACCGAGTGGTCACCAGCATAAGAATTTCCCTACATGATTTTTAGTAGGTATTTTCTTCTTTTTTTTTTTTAGACAAGACATAGAGAGTGGCGATTTGGGCAAAGAGGAAATAAGGCACTTGTTCACTATTAAACCTTCCTGTCGCCTCTTGTTCCAGGTATGGGCAGCAGCTGAAGTTGGTGATGAGTGCCGGGGAGGCTACAGAGGACCTCACCCTCCTCCTGAAGAGGGCCAGGTACTTCCTACACGCCCAGCAGAGGAACTTGGAGTCTGAGCTGCGTATCCTTTGCTCTTAGAAGAGGTTGACACACTTGCAGGAAATGTTCAAAACATTCAATGTAATCCATTTACTCTGTGGCCTGCTTTAACAAGCCTTCTCAGAAAGCAGAAAATTAATGTGTGCATGGAGCTTGACATCAAACCATTTTTTCCTAGAGTTTTAACCTCGAAGGTGTATGGGGGAATGCATTCAATCTTGATTATGAATGTAATGTTTATTCAAGAAAATTGCAATGAAACCAGTGTTTTGAATATCTCAAATGGACATAACAATGGATTCAGTATGCTGACGAATTTAGTATCACAGGTACGTACGTCATTTCATGAAGCGTTTTGTCAGAGATTTTCTATTCTGACAAACTGTTGTAAGGTATTGAAATCCTATATCTGATTGGCCGAGAGCAAATTTTTCAGAAAAATATATCCGACAAAAGGCTTCATGAAATGCCCCCAGGGGGGTGTTTCATGAAGGAACTTGTCGGATAAAATATCTGACAAGTCAACTATATCCGACAAGTTCCTTCATGAAATGCCCCCCAGGTGTTAAGTAGCATGACTACATAGCACAGGGACTATTCCCAGGAGCTCTCTTCAAATTTAGTAAATTACCAGCGTTATTTTTTATTAGCAGCCACGTATCAGCGACCATGTTTTGTGTAGCAAATTTGTGCTGATTTGATATGTGCATGTGCATTTTCCTTGATGGAATGTTTTCTGGCCTTCAGGAGGTCTGGACAATGACTACGTCGGCCACGACTGGTTCGTGTGCACGATCTTTCTCCTCTTTGGAGGAAACAAGGACCGAGCCTGGAACACCATCCACAAATTTTCATCTCTCCTGGTCTCTCCGTATCTTTGGATGCCGCGCCTTCATGCTTCGGTAAGTCACCATTAGATATCGATGTGCATCTTCGCAGAATTTTTATGGAACATTTAAAGTTTTGTATGCTTTATGATGTATGACTTTAGAAAGGTAGTGCAGGGCATGCAACACTTTGATTGAAGCGAACAACCGGTTAATAGACCTAGGTATCTGGGTAACAAATTGGATATTAGTAAAAGCCTGCTTGAACGTAGACCATGTGCATAATTATGATAGTATGTGACCTCCAGCTTCTGTTCAGCAGTAGGCAGTTGTTCTCTTGCATATGTAATTTTTTTTTTCATGTGTATCACATATTTCCAGAGGCACAACATGCATAAAATAGCTTAACTGTTTGTTGCCAGGCAAGAATTGGGCAGCAGTGTCTAGGCGTAAACAGACATAACTTACGAACCGTCTTGCCTCTTGAAGTGAATACCACAGAGTGTTTCAGTCTGATGGTCATATCCTGTTTTCCTGACCCTTGTGCTAAAGACTCACCTGCCGGTGGAGCTGGCCATGAGTGGCATCCGCCCCGTGTTCTCCACTACCTGTTACCTCATAGAACTCATTCTCCAGACTGAGTTGCCCCAGGTCTACTCCGCCTTCAGACTCTCAGGCTACACAGCTTCACAGGTTGGTTCTCCTGTCTGAATTCGGAATGTCTGTCTGTCTGTTTGTTTGTACTGTCTGTCTTTCTTTCAGCTGTCTGCCTTGGCATTTCTGCACATCTCTGAATGTTTCTCTCATTATATTCAAAAATCTGTAGTCGTCAACTTTGAAGTTGAAACATGTAATCAGGTCACTAGATGTGCAAACTCATATGGCATGAAATTCATGTACTGTACAAACAGGTGATCTTCATTAACTCACAAAATTGTGTTTCTTCTGTCCAAGAGAAATATGAAGCAAGGAAGGAGTTAGTATATACATGTATCTTAACATGGCAATTCAACGGGTGTGATTGCCATGTGTTGTTTAAAAACAAAACAGTGACAGACAAGCTAAGATAGGAAATTACATGCCCCTTGAAAGTGAAGTCAGTGTGTTGATGATTATGATGCGGGTACTGTGCTTCATTTGCAAGAAATAGGTGAATCATGGAAAAGTGATAAAATTGTGAGAGAAGTGAGCTTTTAACACTGCAGGTTATGGTGTAGGCATATCTTAGTCAACAAGTAAGGCATATAGAAGATGTCAGCAACTGCACACAAATTTTTTTTGTCCCCGCCGAACGAGTTCGAGCAGGGGACTATGAAACAGGCTCCGTACGTGTGTGTGTCTGTGTGTCCGTCCGTCCGTGTGTCCGTCCGTTTGTGCGTCCATGTGTGATCAAAATGTTCAAAATGCTACTCCTTCGCCATTTCTAACCCGATTTTGATTCTGTTTGCTTTATATGATAGCACTACATGAGAGCTTTGAAACTTCTATACAGAATTTCAGTTGCGACCTTTGACCTTGACCTTTGACCTATATTGTACATTTTGCTTCAAAATGCTACTCCTTCGCCATTTCTAACCCGATTTTGATTCCGTTTGCTTTATATGATGGCACTAGGTGAGGGCTTCAAAACTTCTACACAGAATTTTGACCTTTGACTTCTTTGACCTTTGACCTTGATTTTTGACCTATATTGTACATTACCTACAAAATGCTACTCCTTCGCCATTTCTAACCCAGTTTTGATTCGTTTGCTTTATGTGATGGCACTAGGTGAGGGCTTCAAAACTTCTACACAGAATTTTGACCTTTGACTTCTTTGACCTTTGACCTTGATTTTTGACCTATATTGTACATTTTGCTACAAAATGCTACTCCTTCGCCATTTGTAACCCGATTTCAATTCCGTTTGCTTTATGTGATGGCACTAGGTGAGGGCTTCAAAACTTCTACACAGAAGACCTTTGACTTCTTTGACCTTTGACCTTGATTTTTGACCTGTATTGTACATTTTGCTACCAAATGCTACTCCTTCGCCATTTCTAACCCGATCTCGATTCCGTTTGCTTTATGTGATGGCACTAGGTGAGGGCTTCAAAACTTCTACACAGAATTTTGACCTTTGACTTCTTTGACCTTTGACCTTGATTTTTTTACCTATATTGTACATTGGCTACAAAATGCTACTCCTTCGCCATTTCTAACCCGATTTCGATTCCGTTTGCTTTATGTGATGGCACTAGGTGAGGGCTTCAAAACTTCTACATAGAATTTTGACCTTTGACTTCTTTGACCTTTGACCTTCATCTGTTTACCTATATTGTACATTTTGCTACTAAATGCTACTTCCGGCGGGGACATATATTACGCACCGCGTAATTTCTACTTTTCCTTGTTTATGTATAATGTGTGTACATACTCGTGAAGCTCTATCGAAATCATTAACCTGATATGAAACACTTATCCGGTACCCATCCCAAACCTCGTCCCCGCCCCTCCCCCACACTCCGTCTCCCTCCCACCCCAACCCAATTCCAATTTCATCGTCTCAGATTTGCCAGCAATGGTTGAGCCAGTGCTTCTGGAACTTCCTGAACTGGCCCGACATCTGCCTCTACGTGTGCCTCTGTGTGCTGATGGGATGTGACTACCAGGTGTACCTGTGCGTGGCCATCTTGCGCTACATGCAGCCAAAGATCCTGCTCCACACCCAGCAGCAGAAGCTACAGGTCTTCCTCAAGGTGAGGCTAGAGGATAGGGAAAGATGGCAGAGATGAATTGTTAATTTAATCTGTATGAGATTTTGCTAAAGTGGCAGAGATAGAATAGGAGATGCAGATTCGTTTCTTGAGCTACTTGATATCTTCCTTGAAGTGAGGCTAAAAGATTGGGGGAAAATGGCAGATCAGATGTAGATCAGTCGTTTAAGCCATTTGAGATCATCCTCATGTGGAAGAGAGAGAGTGGAAGGGAGGTGTAGATTCTTCACTTGAGATCTTGAGGTGTTCCTCAAGTGGAAGAGAGGGAGAAAAGGATGTGTCTTGTAGAGGGACTAGGTACAAGGCATGAGTTCATGATTTGCTGATAATGAAGTGGTGATGATGATAGTTTTGATGGATATGGTGTTTATTGCATTATTGCCTAAAGCATTGAGGATTCCCTGCAGCATCAACAATACCTGTTAAGAAGATTATGATAATGTCGATGATGATTATCAGGTAATTATAGAAACGTTAAGAAAGGTTTTGACAGTATTGATGGTGATGAGGAGTATGATTATGAAAATATTAAGAAGATTATGACAGTTTTGATGATGGTAAAGAAGATAATCTTAAGGTAATCTATGAAGTACTAATGCCATTAATATACTTTTAATTGCTAGTTGTGCTGCTGCTTCTGATGATGATGGTAATGATGATGACTACTGTCATTCCTTTTCCCCATGAACCCTGCAGGAGAATGGTCTGGATGGCTTCCATGTCGGAGATCACCTTGACTACATGAAGGACCTGGAGAGGAAGTTCAGAGGCACCGTCCTCCAGGACATGCAGAGCCTCAGCAAGGCATGAGAGGATGCAGTGACCTCTCCCACAGACCAACCACTGTCTTTCATCCCCCCTCCCCCCACCCAAGGGCCATGGAGGGAGGGGGCGGTCACAGGCTTAATCACAGAGAAGGGTCCTGTCATCCTGTGACCGCACGGCACTATCACCATGCCCAAATTGCTCTCCAGTACTCCGATACTCTGGTGCTCTCCAGAGTCCAGCATCTTTCATCCCTCTGAAGAGAGAGGGATGGGGCAGGGGGTGTCACAGGTTTACTCAGAGAGCAAAGTTCTGTCATCCTGTGATCAGACTGTGCTACCACAACCCCCAAGCTGCTCTCTGGTGTTCTGATGCTCCAGTGCTTTCTGGAGTCCAGTGTCTTTCATCTCCTTTTAAACATTTTAACATGCTATCTTGTATCGGTGTGAGAGATCCTCACAATGTTAAATTCTGGCATTCCGGTCCTCAGCCCCACAGAATCTGCTCCATTTTTAACCAACCCGTGGCAAGCGACATCATCTTCAAAGATGAAGCCAGTCATCGTGTCCAGCTCACATTCAGTCTGTAGCCCACGTCCTCCATTCTGTGGGGTTAGTAGTGACAGGGAATTTGGTGACTGTCGTTTTTGATATGGAAGTGATATTACCTCACAATTGGAACCAGTCACTTTGCTGCCATGTAGTGAGAAAGAAATATGACCTCACAATACTGCACTAGTAATTCGTGTTGCTCTCCCTTGACTCTTTTTGTGCATGATCAACCATTCTCTGGAGACAAATTTAAGACCACATACAATGTATACAAGTATCCTGTAGTTATGTGGTTGTGTTGTTTCACATTAGCAGTTTTCACTTCAGATGCTAAGGTTGTATAATGGTTGTTTGTTGAACACTCAAAGACGACATACATATTAAAGGCATGTGATGTGTACAGGCATAGATTGATATGCGTGTCACAAGTTCACTAGTATGATCATCATGACATGAAAAACAAAGTGAGTGAAACTGCTTTGCCAACCGATTCTATGAAGTTATGAGATTTTTTTTTTTTTCCTCCTGTGCAAACAAAGAGGAGGGAAGTTGAGTTGGAGACCCAGGAACCCACTCTTTCTTTCTGCAATAATGGAATTAGAAAATGTGGTGTTTAGATGTATGAGCAGTGGACCACGAGCATTCTTTGTTAAATGAATGGCAGTGTTCTAAGTCCTTTATAAACCAAATACTATATTGCTTCTTGTTCTGTTATGGAATAAGGAGTCTAGTAGGTCCACAGCGTGCCTGTGGCTATGGAAGTTAATAGAGCGTGCTATGTCTATCTTGACTAGGCAGTGACCCTCATTGACTGACTTTACATATGTACTTTACGATGTGTTGCCTGGCTGAAATAGTATTTGCTTTAGTTTGTGTAGCTTTTGCATTAAGTTCATGCATTTAAGTCATTTACAATGAAGACAATCTTTGTGTTTCTGTCCAAAATGTTTTATTGAGAGTTAGACAAAAAGAGAGGGAGAAAAAAAAAAGAGAGAGAGAGGGAGGGAGAGAAAGAGAGCAGAAGACAGGGGGAGAAACTGAGAAATGAAATTGGACAGACATATGAATGCTTAGAGGGGAGAAGAGGAGATAGGGAGAGAAAAGACCTTCACATTCGATATCTTCTGCGTGGCATCAAAGTCGTCCAAGTACCATTGACTCTTGATAGAAAGCTTGAAATCGATACCATACGTTACACTCAAATAAGTTGGACTGAGATATTTTTAGATATGATTCATCATTTGATATCTACATATGTTTGCTGTGTGATCAGCAGAAGAGGGAAAAAGAAAATGAGCTGGATGAAGATCATAGTTTAGTTTGATACTGAGTGGAAATTCAATGACTAAAATTCAGGATAATTTTGAAAGTACATGTTTTTACACATAGAGATTTCCAAATTTTGATGTGGATTAGGTTTTAGCGAGTACCAAAGTGCCAAATGTTCTGATTGAGACTTGACATTTTATGTACAGTGTGTCTTTCAAAATTTATATGACATTGTGTATGCAAGCATCTCAAGATGTGCACTAAATGAGACCCAGTAGATATGCCACTGAAGAAGTGATATTATGCTGTTAACACTTTTCAGGCAACATTGAGATGTAAATGTAAAGATGTGAACACAGCATTCTCCATATAGTCGGTTTGGGCCTGGCTGAGCATTTCTTACCTGATAAAGTGGTATCTTTTTTAGGTAGAAATGTGCGCTCTACAAGAGTCTCACTATTATTATTATTATTATCCGATCATGTGGAGACTGCTGTATAATTCTCTGTGATACAGTCCAAATGCCCTTACAAATCCTGACTCTTGGTGAAAAACAAAAAAGACTAAATGGTCAAATGCTCCAAAGAAACACAGATTCAGAGACTCCAACCCAAAGCACCTTCTGATCTGGAGATTCTCCCGCCTGAAACCCCTAGCAAACGGGAGATTCCAAGTTGATGTGTGCAAAGCGCCAAATTCCCAGGGTTCTAGATGCTCTCTGGTGCTGTCTAAGGCTTATTTTTTTCAATATACTGTAGCAATAGGTAAGAAATCCTTTCCAGCGGGAGACACAGAGCCAGGGCGAAATTAAATCATAAGTGGGAGAACGGGAGATTTTGATCGGCGGGAGATCTCCCGTCGAAAACGGGAGAGTTGGAGTCTCTGCAGATTCTTTTCTTTCTTTTCTTTTTCGTTTCTTACTTTACGTAATATGATATTCTAACAGCAGTGCAAATGATAAATCTGATTATTGTTTGTTGCTGTTTTTCTAGATCATTCAATGGGTCAGCAGGCAAGGCAGGGGTCGCACTTAACTTTTTTTTTTTAACTAGCCAGGTGGACTACTTAGAATCAATTTTGACACTGAAGCAATATTTTGGCTAGCCAGACGGACTAGTTACTTCAGAATTTTATGATTTTTAGCTAGTCCGACGTGATTTTGGGTGGCCAATGGCCAGCGGACCATCGCCAATTTCGAACCCTGCAAGGTGTGTCACAGGTAAATTTTTCCCAGCAATGGGATATTTCAATCCCATCATTGCCTTAAAAACAGATTCTGAAATGAATTGTGACACAGTTTAATGGTTGCCAATGTGAGGAAGTTATATTATTTATAACGTAGTGACGAGAACTTTGCAAAATTTAGCAGATAAGCTAGCTGCTTGGAAAAAAAAAACCCAACAACTTGCAGAACTGGAAAGAAAATTTCTGCAAAAATTACCCACCTTTTGCAAAAGATGACATAGTGGTTGCAGAGTATAAACTGATGAGAATATTTCACAAACAAGCAGTATGGAACATTGATATGATAATAAGCATGTTCTGTTTCTTTTGCTTTCACAAAGCATGTAGCTACATTTGGTTATCAGTTTTGGAAACTGTTCGTCAGAACAGCATAGACCATTGGATCCCATGAACATTTATTTCTACAACCAACACATTTTGACAGTAAACTGTTCATAAGGTCATAAATCTTTATTGAAGAAATGTGGATTTTATGTATTTTGGGACCTTCGTATTTAACTCATACAAACAATTGATTCATAACACAAAGCTTGTATTGATAAAAATGGCACATGCTCCCTTCTCTTAAGATGTTTCTTGTCATTGTTGGAATGTGTTGTATGAAGTGTACATAGTGTAGAGTATCATGTCATTTGGCAGGCTTATATTTATGCAACATGCCTGTTTTGCATCATGATGCAAAATTTGTGGATATTGACATAATTTTAGTGCAACATATGTTTTGTAATAAAGTCAGATGTACGTATCAAATATCAGGTTGTTCTTTTTTGTGTGTGTGTATGTGTGTGTGTGTGTGTTTCATGTATCTTTTCCTATCATGGTCAACATTAGCCAAAATTGTGTGCTGAATGATTTTTTGTTTTGTTTTTGTTTTGGATTTGGTGTTGTTATTGTTTGTTTGTTTTTTTTCAAATGAGAAACAATTTTATGTTGCAGGGACTGCAGAAGGTATTTCAATGTGGGGAGAATTGACTCGTTGAAAGAGTGGGTCATCTTGGACCTTGTAGGGCCCAGGGGCAATGCAGGTCCCCTGTGAAGGTACAGCACATAATATTTGTAAAAAAACAAAACAAAACAAAACAAAACAAAAACCGTAAAAAGCCAATGTCTTTGTATTCCTTTGGTACTTGTGCAGTTAAATAATTGAACATTTGATGTAGCTGAAATTGAAACCCATGTATTGTATTGTGTAACAAATCCTGAAGTTTTTGCTTGCTTGTATATTATTTTTCTCTATGCGTTGGCATAGTAGGTTGACATTGTCTTTTTATAATTTGACTTGCCTATTATATCATGTAATACTGAGTGAGAATTTACAATCACTTTGAGCACATACTTTGGCATTCTTTTCTGAAGCATAATTTGTAATATTTTTTGTTTTTAAAGAGGCTTGAAGTAAAATGTATGAAAGCCATAATTTTATTAATATTGATTGATATAAAACAGCTGCTCACTGGTACAGCAGAATCCCGCGACCTACTGACAGAGAAAATAAAGTTTAGTGGTCAACTTGCAGGTGCAGTTATCAAAAACAGTTACAAGGAAAAGTGGTGAAAAAAGCCTCATTGTTGTATATGTGATTTCATAGTAGACATATACTACGAAAGTTTATTTTTTCACAATTTTTGTTATTTACTGAACGGCACTGTACTGTTTTGACACTTTAGGGCTTTGAGGAAAACCAAAGCTATCCTGTAGCTGTGCTGTAGCAAAAATAGCTCTCATCACTCTTGTGTTTTTAACTGACTTCCTTTTTGTCTTCATGTTATAAACCATTAATCGCATGAAATCATCGGCGGCCTAATGAAGCGGGGATCAATTCGCTCGCATTGCGTTGCACTGTCCTGGGGAAAAAGTTTCTTGCCGCTGGTGCGCTGGCCTGGCTGGCTAGGGGCCCCGAGCCCCGGCCGGCCGGCCCCGCTATTCAAACATACAGTTCCCACATCACAGCCTCCGTGCCGTTTGTGCCCACGGAACCTTTGCGTACGTACCTGTACGTGTGCGAAAACAGCTTCAGGAGCAGGCAGAGCATGCAGCGCAGCGTAGCCGTCTGGTGAGCAAGCCAGCCTGTACGTCTCGTCCCACCCAGCCAGCAGCGCAGCAGTACGTGCTGCCTCAACCGTAATCGTTGACATCGCCCTATCAGTCGCAGGTCAGTCTGGAAAGCGGACGTCTCAAGAAACGCTCGTCAATCCAAACCCATGACGATATATACGGGACTGATGTCCAGTGGTTGACAATTTGATACAGTTACATCGAAGAACCGGTAAGTAAACTGCTCCGACGAAGTACGACAATTGCTTGTGTTATTGTTTATCAGCTTCGACTCGTTGCTCGTGTTTGGCTCATATCTGCCGGTTGTTGGTGAATACTCCGCGGGCTCGGCTCGGGGGAAGTGAGTGTTGCTGCCGGTCGTTTCTTCGCTTGCTTGCTAGCTATGTGTAACGTTAGACATTGCTGAATTTCAACAGTGTAGTTAATTAAAAGTCGTGCCACTACATTACAATACAGTACAGTCGTGTACCATGGGCCCTGGCGTGGTACACAAGTGTGGACTAAAATGAGAAACATTTCCATGTCATGTTGGCACTTAAAGGGGAAGGCTAGTATTAGTAGGCCTAACTGATCAGTGGGAATCAGTGGAAATGCTGGGAGATGATTGTTCCAATCCTTATGGGATTCATTCAAGAGTTCATTGTATATCTATTGTTGTGTGAAAACGATTTGCTTCAGAATGGTCTCATATTCAAGTAATGTGCAGTTTAATGCTTCCAGGTTAGCGTCCCTGGTCAGTGACGGAGCATTAATCTGCACATTACTTGAATATGAGACCGTTCTGAAGCAAATCATTTTCACACAACAATAAATATACAATGAACTCTTGAATGAATCTCATAAGGATTGGAACAATCATCTCCCAGCATTTCCACTGATTCCCATTGATCAGTTACTAGCCTTTCCCTTTAAGTCTTTTTGGACAGTGTTCTAGATAGAAGACCTGGTTCTAAACAGTATACTTGGGTGACCCGCACCTCGTCATAGTTAATGTTGGCGCATATTTGAATCACATTTCGCCACTGAAATTCTTTGAAATTCAACTCAAATACAGGAAAAATGCTTAAAATTCCAATGGAATCACAAGCTCACTGATCGATATCGAAAATTTGCATCTATCGTCGTCAAACGCGAACGATGCGAAAAAGTTGCGCTCTCAGGAAGGGGCCCGCAACTCGTCACCCGCGCTCCCATAGACAAAGCACGTAAAAGACGCGTGCAGGTGACCGTGATGCTCCCATAGACATACACGTAAAAGATGCGTGCGGGGACAGTGGTGATACTTATAACACGTAGGGTCCTATTCCAATTAAAATTTCAGATTTTCGCGAAAAACTGCTCGGTTTTCACCAAAATTTGCTTGGTTGTGGTAGCCCTGCCAAGTTTCAAGCGTACTGAACACAGTCCCGGGCATAAATTTTTGTTTAGTGCGCTTAAAACAATTTTAAGCGGGGTGACGGTATTCGGGCCCCTGACGAGGTGCGGGCACCTCACTATACAGTGTACATCGCTGTTGCACCACTAGGCGCCATAGGCCTAGGTTCTAAATAACTTGACTATGGAAATATGACACAAACATTCTGCTAATTAATGGGACTTTGAAAATGTACTGTATCCCGAATATGGACATTGAGTTACCTAAGTGATAAATTACTGCAATCTGGGGCTGCAAGCCTGCAACATCATAATTCCTAGCAGGTTCTAGATAACTTTTACAATTGTAGATGTGAATGACATAATAAATGATAGACTACAGTACCTGGTGGTACCGTACATTACAACTTGGGAGATTGTTTGTTAAATCAGTGATTTTTGTTGTCATCATGGCCCATAGACCAAATATGTTATATGAAAGGATTAGATGCCTTAGATGACTGAGCACTACTTTTGAAAGTGTGCAAGTAAATGTGAGATTTGGATGAGAGAAGGGGGGATGCTATTAATAGTATGCGTCAGAGGTGTGTACCAGTATGTCAAAATATCTGTGTTTAGTATGCTTTTCAGGGTTCGAAATTGGTGATGGTCCGCTGGCCATTGGCCACCCAAAATCATGTTGCTTTTGACTGTTTGATTAAAACTTCGATGGAAATGGTTAGCAATTGTTCACGGTGGCACATGTAGTTTCTTAGTACTGTACTTAACATCTGTACTAAATTAGTGATTGCTGGGATGCAATGTTTGCGTGGTTAATGGCCAGAAAACATCTGATCGAGTGAGTGGCATGTTCGTATCATAACTCAGATTGTAGA
Organism: Diadema antillarum; assembly: GCF_040938485.1. Classification (NCBI taxonomy): domain Eukaryota; kingdom Metazoa; phylum Echinodermata; class Echinoidea; order Diadematoida; family Diadematidae; genus Diadema; species Diadema antillarum. The sequence continues at coordinate 4,053,749 of NW_027270917.1, forward strand.
TTTATCATGGAAAGCTTGCAGATGATAGGATGTCTTTGTGATACAACTGAACTTACTATGCATCAAATGTGATCAATTTTGGGGTTGTTGTTGTTGTTGTTTTTAATCACTGCTCCCAATAGTAAACAATGGCTCTAAAGTCTATATCATCACTTTGGAATTTTGCACACTGTAATCTTTGTATTTTCGTAGAACACTAGAAAGGACTAGCTTTCTTTCCCAGTTGTGGATAGAACAAGCAAAGTTGAATATGGTACATGGCAGATAGTTTTAAGATGTGCTATTGCAGTTTTAATAACAGTGTATATTAGTATTTAAGTACCACTACATCAGAAAACAATGAATTTTACTTGTTCTATCCACAGTTGGAAATGAGAAACGGCATGTACCGGTATTTGAATTCTCTTCATAATTTTTTGTGTGTGTGTGTGTGTAAAACACATTATACTGTAAAGGCCTTCCCAATATTCTGAGTAAATACACAGATTAAAGCAGAGATGGATCTCCTTTCTTCAGTAAAGATATTCAACAATTTCTAAATGTATTGTTAAGAGATTTGAATGCCACTGCCATGGCAAACCCACAGACCAAAGTCCCAACATCAAAGCTATTTAATGCCACTTCCTTGTCTAAAATATCTATGCCTATGATACTGTACTCTTGGGAGATTTCAATCTCTAACTGATCAGGCTCTTTGAAACATCTCAAAATGTTAATGTGAACTGGGCATTGCAATGTAGCGCTGTATACAATGGTTATCAAACCATATTTTCATGTTTTTGATTGACCCAAAATACATTTGAAAATTGAAAGATTATAAATAAAAGATGATGAAGAGCTTCAAAAATGAGGCAGGCATGCTGTGTTTGCTAAGAGTAAACGAAACTGCATAAAGGTGCAGCACGAGCAGAATTGCGCTTTGGAATGTCATCACATATTTGTAAGTTTGGTCTTTCTTTTGGCTTTTATAGCATCAAACCATAGCATCTATCTAGTCACACACACACAAAAAAATCAAGAACAGACCAATGCTCATTAGAGCAGACACCTGCGCTGACAAGCTGCACTAATTTAGCAGGAATAAAAAAATTATATTTTAATTGTGTAGTGCTGTAATGTATTGACACAAAAATTTTGAAGACTACTTAAAAGATGTAGTTTCTGTTGACCATGACACTGCAAACATGGAGAACTTTATGTAGACACTTCTGAACACAGCATGACTCTTCGCATCCTGCTCCCAATTTCAAATGTGGGACAGAATTGCTTTACCAGTTGACACCCCGGCAATGCTTGGCCTTTGAAACTTAATTCGTTAAACAAGGTAATGAATGATATTCACAATCCGCAGTGATATTCTGATAGCAGCATAATTAGTGCAGTAATTGAAATTACGAAATTACAGTTAAAAAATGAATGACTTGACTGATGCACATGGATCATTTTGAGGCCTATAATTTGAATCCTGTCTCTCAATTTTCTTCAATTTGATTGCTCTGTCTCACTTGCTTCATATTGTATTCCATCTTCTCTATAATACACTTTGCTCCCTTGTCATGTCCCTAGTTCTAGTCACAACTTGAGGAATAAAACCTAAATTTGTAGATTGAGTAAATGCCGAAATATTAGTATCTAGAACACATTGGTGAAGTTTGAGAAATCGGACGCTCCATTTGAAAAATTGTGATTTTTTTTTTTAATGTTTCAGTACTGCAGTCTCTGGATTACAGTAAGCAGGCTATGACAACAATTCATGATGCCACAGAAGGACAGAAATATATACTGTAAAAGTGGATATTTTCGCGCAACTAATTTTTCGCGATCGGCGGGGTAAGAAGAGTTTCGCGTGTTTTTAATTCCGCGGAATCAAGACATCAACTACTTGAACATATACATGGCGAGCAAAAATGTTTGCGTGCTTTTATTTTCGGCTTGCGCGAAATGCACGAAAAATTTCAACACCGCAAAAATTTCCACTTTTACAGTATTTAAAAAGTATTAATCAAAATTCCACAAAATTTTATATTTTGTGAGAAGTTCACATTCCTTACTTATTACTGACATACATGTATGTTGAGGGTAAAATCATTTCTCCTGCCTTCTATGAAGAGGCAAGTGCTCTTTCATTAAGCCAGAAAAATTTAAATATGTTGAATTTTCAAGTCATTCTCTTTGTTCAACTGTACATTGTCCATGTGTGACATGTAGTTAAGTCTTAAACAGCGATGGCTGTACTGAAACTTGAAAAATTCATTATAACTTTTGAACAAATTGTGCTGTTTTCCTCATTAACTTTACTGATGTATTCAGCACTCTTAAACATTCACTTTTGGGTTTCATTCCCCTGTAAGTTGATTCTAGACAGCAGGTCTATCCTATTGGACCTACATCCACTTTCATCCATCTGATGACGATGATAGCTCTCTTTATGTTGATGTTGCTTTTTGCAAGGTTGCCAGCATTTGATCATTAGTGCTCAGTGATGCACAGTTGATTATTTATTCATTTTTTTCTCACTTTTTTAAAAAATTTGCCATTACTTGTAGGCCATAAAGAGGTGGTCGTTCCATGGCAAAAAATGATGGGAAATAGACATGGAAGTGTGCATGGTTGGTGCTTCGGGTTGTAATGGTGAATAGTATACAAATAATGTGTTTATGAGTGCAATGGACAGAATATTTCATGAGGTGAATGATGAAATGATTCATTCAACGAGGCGCAGCCGAGTTGAATGGATCAACATTTCATCTTTCACCGAATGAAATATTCTGTCCATCGCACGAATGAAAAACATTTATTATTTGTTTTATAACGCCTAAGATAGATCCTTGTCATTTGATGTTTTATCAATTTAGAAACAAAGAGAGAATCTAAGATCGCGAGAGTGCGCGCTGAGTGCTTTACGCTAGCGTGCTGTCGCATGCACACACTGCAAACGCAACCGTTTTACGCGCGTGTGTGCCGGGCTCTCAGCGAGCGTGCAATGGACCAAATCGTATGGATCCAAAATTGCACGGTAAATGGACCCACAATTGCATCTTGGATGATGATGTCATAGTGAAATGGGCCGAATGATCAATGTCAAACAATCAATCAAATGACAAGGATCTCTCCAGGCGTTATATAATGTAAACTGACGCAGCTAACCAAGAACATGATCCTTGGAACATTTATAAGTACACAGAAAGCAATACAGACTTGACGTGCACCCTCCACTTTTTTGATTGCATGCCTTTTAAGATGTGTCAGTGTGTCGCCACCATCTACAACAATGACAGTCATCAAACCGTTGCATTCACCCAAGTCGATCAATTATGTATGGCTACACGTACATGCAGACAGAATGTACACGTACACATATCATTTAAAGGACAAGTCCACCTTCATGGACTTGTATGTATGTGGATCGAGTGAAGGCAACAAAAATTAGTAGAACACGTCAGTGAAAGTTTGGGGAAAATTGGACAATCCGTTCAAAAGTTATTAATTTTTTAAGTAACTGCGCGGTCACTGCTGGATGAGAAGACTATCACAGTGTATGATGTCACATGCGTACAACGATATAATGAAAATAAAGAGAGAATTTCACAAAACTTTACTTTTTGAATAAAGTGCACATTTTCTTCGACTTGTTACTTACGTATGTCAAGGGTAATATTATTCCCCCTGCTTTCTGAAAGAGAGAAGTCAAGTGTTTTTCTTTATGCGAGAAAAGCGGAAATGTGTTGAATTTTCTTTATTCTTTCTTTATATCGTTGTACGCATGTGACATCACAAGCTATAGTAGTCTTCTCATCCAGCTGCGACTGAGCCGAAACTTCAAAAATTCATAACTTTTGAATGGATTGTCCGATTTTCCTCAAACTTTCACTAATGTGTTTTACTAATAATGCTGCATTCACAAAACCCACATGTCTATGAAGGTGAACTTGTCCTTTACTGTTTAGGACCATACCTCATCAGTACACCACTTCAGGGTGGGGTCTTCAGGGTATGTGAGCTGTACCGGTAATCCCAAGATGAACCTTGGGATCTTCACTGGCCCTACCTCTCCTTTTGTTTGCTCACCCCTGCTTTAGTAGGATCAAAAGCTCAGACCCCTTTTGACTCTGTTTTACTCCATTGGCTTGCTACTGTTAGTAAAGCAGACTTTTTTTAGCTGCTCTTTTGCAACCAAAAATAAAATCATGTTCACATAGTTATATGACACTGCTCTGGTGCCTGTGGCTCCAGGCCAACTCTGCCTGTCTCCACAATCAGCAGTTGTTATGGTAGCCAGTAATCATTTAAAGATCTTTGAGCTCCTGTATTTTTTTTTTAACGATACCTTGTATTTACACAGACACACAAATATGAAATATCCTAGTCTTTCTAGTCTTCGCGTTGCGAAGCGAAGCAAAAGATTTCACGTGTAAATGAATGGGTATCGCAGCACCTTCGCTTCTCGAGAGATTTCATGTACAAATGAATGGGTATCGCGGCGCCTTAGATCACTGCACTTCGCGAGAACCACAAGGCACGCATACACTCAATGCGACACAGGTTACGAGAGAGACTCAGAGAGACTCTTATAAAGCCCTCATTCTATCTAAAAAGAAAAAATTGTATTACGTTACAACAGAGTAGGCGATATCGTAGATCTATAATTAGACAACAATAAGCAAGCTAGGGTTCTTCGACGTACCGTAGGCCTTTGGGGAGTTCATGCTTCGCCGTTTGAAAGTTGGTCTCGCAGTTCACTAACTCGAAAACCCACCCAAAAGATGTTGACAAACGAAACTGCAGTAGATAGTAGGCCTGCTTAACGTTAGCGCTAGTTAAGCCTAACGTTAGTTCTACCTGTCTAACAGTAGGCCCTATTTCCCGTAATCTCATTCCTAATAATTATTTTTTAGAGTGTCTAACGAGTTAGTTAGAGTCTAACTTGTTAACTGTTTACGTTAGAACACCGTACGAATCGCACAAATTTACAGTGGCACTCGATGCTTTAATTGCTAGAATTTTTCCAGTGCCTAATCTAACCTTATATGCTGTTACTGAATGCTACCCAAATTTACAATGTATACTTGCATTTTTAACAGGAAATGATAGTCCATATTCATGTACAGACAGCTAGGTAGAAAGACGACAGAAAACACAATCAACTGCAGCTCACAGTCACACCGTTGATCAGCTCGAGCACGCACATCACCGCACTGGCAACCGAACGTACTTGTTGACAGATCGGATAGGCGTATTGCATGTATGAAGCGCGTACTGAGTTTGCAGTTTGCGCATGTTTACCAGTACGTTGTACAGCAATGCACCGAGTACACTTAAGCGGCTGAGCGCGCAGTTGTCTCTTCATAGTACACGTACGCGCTGCCCTCCTGCTGAGATGCTTTCCCGAGCGTGAATGACTAGTCAATCTTCTGGAAAAGTAAAGCAAGATGCCCTTAACCCTAAAAAGACTGGGCTATTTTGGTAGCTCAAAAGACTGGGGGGGGGGGGGGGGGGGCCTAAAGGGCCCCCCCCTTAAGATCTCGGCCGTGGATCGCGCAATCGCCGCAGAAATTTGCAAGTGTGGTAAAGTGTGGCAAATTTGGTAGTGTGCGATGTAATCTACAAGATCGTATATCTAAATTTTCCAAAATAGTCTTCTTTTATTTTATTTTGATTAATTATGCTAATTTATGCGAGAAATCAGACTTTTTTATCTAAATCAGTAAATAAAGCTCCAAAAGTGCTCATTTTTGGTCTATATATTCTTTGTAGCATTCTTAGCAAATGTACTTGAAAAAAAATTCGGTATCAAAATTAATTTCTTATTCATTTTATTGTTTTATGAATTTCTTATGTATTTCTTTGTTTTTTCGACCTTTTGTTTTTGTTGTTTTTTTCAGCAAAATTTGTGGCAGACCCTTTTTGAAGCATAATACTACTAAAACAAATTGATTTTAGCCATTGAGAGTAAAAATAAGCATATTTATATGAACCATGTGATAAAACTCAATTTGTATTGACTTTGTACACAAAATCACATTTTTGAGCCATTTTCGGTCTCACGTGCATGTACAAAAAGTTATGTAACTTCAGAACCGTACCCCCGGGCGTCACAAATTTGGTGTCAAAATGTGCGGGAAACTCGAAAGAAAAAAGTCATAGAGCATCGCGGCGAGAGCATTGCGTGTTGCTGAGTAATCGCGCGAAATGTCGAGGGGGGGGGCCTTTTAGCCCCCCCCCCCCAGTCTTTTTAGGGTTAAAAAAGGGGTAAATTACAGAATACCAGCAGTCGAATACTCTTAAATTCATGGGGAGGGATATAAAACAAATATACCAGGCCAATTTTTCGAGGCACCGGTTGAAACTATGTGCCTTCGGTGACTTCAGTAGCACTATTTTCTTCGGGGCTGCGCCCCTCAGAAAATAGTGCTACTGAAGTCACCTCATGCACATAGTTTCAACCAGAGCCTCTCAGGCCTGGTATATTTGTATACAGGCAGTGACACAACGGGCTACTCCTGGGACAATTGCTCAGGTCTTCTATTCTTCGAGGACTTAGGATTAGGTTCAGGGTTGTGATAGGGTTTAAGGATTAGTTTGATGTGATGATTATGATTAGGGTTAGGGTTATGTGTGTGGGTAGAATTTTTGTTTGGCTTTCAGCAGGCAGATATTTCATGGTCCACAATTGTCGCAGTCCGCAGCATACAGCCTGTATGTCGTGGAACCACTACAGACAGACCTTCTCAGAGATGCACAATACAGTGCACTCTCGTTATAACGAACATTGTAATGTAACTCTTGTTACAACAAAGTAAAAACTCAGGTCTCAAAATCATCTTCTAGGTATAATTATATGCATACTTTATTCATAGGCTTTAGTGAAATTCTGATATCCATAACGAAGGAAATTGCCAGTCCAGAGGACTCTGTCATTATGGGAGTTGCCTGTACAACAGTGAAAGTTGTTCAGTAGTGAATAGACATTGCTTTGTGCTTAAACAAGCAAACAAACTGTACATTGCCTGGACTTTCTCTTCCAACTTCCTGGATCTCTCTATAGAATTTCTGATCACCAAATTCTGGATGGCGGTCTGAAGAAATTTTCTTTTGTATGCCAATATTTGTGTCTTTTCAGTCGCTAGTTTCACCATTGCATGTGATGTGATGCTTCAGAAAACCACAATGGAAGTTGACTTCCTCCCTCACATCCTTCATGGATCCACGCAAGAAGAGTCAATGGCATACTTACACCTTAAGTACTCTTTCATGTTGGCGGCTGATTATCCTTGCTCTTATAAATTTATACTCTCATTAAAGTGACAAGTGATGAAAAGAAAAGATTAGATTCTAGTTTTGATTTTTTATTTTTGTTGTGTTGCGGTATCCCTTCTCCCAGAGATAACCTTCAATATCTTCGGTATATTATACTCAGACTCATGATATGCCATGTGAACTTCACCCTGTTTGTGTGTATTCTCGAAATAATGAATGGGGCTTACCCATGTCTGCATACTATGAACTAAGTACTGTATTTTATGAGCCATACAAGGATGTTTATCTTCTTACTGTAGTAATGTCTAGTAAAACTTGTTTTCTTTTTCTTTGTTGAGGTGGTGGTACATGAGGAAATTATTAGACAAAAGTGAATTGGGACTTGTCATGACTTGATATGCAATTTATGATGGCTATGTTTAGGGTTCTGTGCAAGTTCTTGGGCACTGGCTTTTAGATGTGGATTTTTCTTTTAAAGTATGAAATCTGAAAGTTATGCTGCCATCTAGAGATGAACTTGCAAAGTAATTTTGTTAATTGCCTGAAAAAGAGAAGAAAAAGGAGGACAAGGAGAAGCAGAAGAAGAAGAAAAGAGAAGAAGAAGAAGAAGAAGAAAGGACTTGTTATAAAGAAGATCTAGAGACCATGACAAAATTACCTCATTATATCAGAGTTCTCGCTATATCAGCACACACCAACAAAGGGTAACAAAGAGCTGGGACCAGCAAAATAGCCTTATTTTGGGAGGGTTATGTTTTATTCGACCTCCTTGTAACAAGGTCCCAGCAGTAGATGCTTTATGAAATATAACATGCACTTCCGAGACATGTTCGAATATGAAATTTAGGGGAGATTCTTGTCTGGGTTATGGAAAGCTTGTTTTCAGGCCACAGGCACCATGCCTTTTCTATTTGGCATATTAAACGCATTGTGGTCAGCATTGATATTTGCGAAAACTTGTAGTGAACTTTCATTATTCCATTGCTGCGTACTTCCTTTCAATCCATTCATCATAGCCAACTTGAGCATGTGACAAATTGCACTTCAAGACCTTGAGGTGTTGATGATGGTGCCCTGACAGCCTTTCAGCTCAAATTGTGTCTATTTCTAGTCATACTTCTACAGTGACACAAACAAACAAACATCCCTACTGAAAACATGGCGAACATGAACTCTGTCACACACAATGTGAAGATTTTCAGTACTCCAGTTTTTCTAGCCCAGTAAATATTTTCAGACCAGTAAGACTACATAATGCAGAACAACATGCTATTGCCATGTAGACTGATATTTCTTTGTATCACTGAGGTGGGCAAGTCCTCCTGCTCTGAAGTTTTCTCTATATTTAAGGAGCCCTTCTTTACTTGGTATCCCATTTTAACCCATTGAAGACGAGTCCCAGAAATACTTGGGCAGGTGTGTATGGGAAGTGCATGTTACAGCAAAATCAGTCAGTCCTCAACGGGTTAAGCAAATAGAGAATGTGGCTTATTAACAGTGTGATTTTCAGTCTTGCTCCAGTATCTCTGAATGTGTAGGATACAATTGACTTTTGTGTTGACTTATAAGATTTAATAGGGTAACTGACTTAAAATGAATACAACATATTATAAAACAAACTGGTGTAACTGTAAAAGTTGACTGCTATAAAGAGGAGGAACTTCCCTGTTTGCTGACACATAAACTGAAGACGATGTGCATTCTATTATCTCTACGTACGTTAGAAGGAAGTTTGTGACCCACAGCTACTGAATCATAAATTACCGCATGTAAATATAGAAAATAAGCGTGGCAAATTCCTGTTTGAAATTCAGATCTTCAGTTACAGACATCAGGAACCATGGAACTTTTTGATTGTTTGTCTGTTTGTTTGTTTTGTTAGGTGTGGATATGGGGGGGGGGGGGGTTGGTGTACAGGTCTATGATTATACACCCCTGACCCTACCCCATTTTCCCCCATTTTCCTTCTTTTTTTTTACAATGACCCCAAAAAGTATATATTTTATATCGAAACATGCAGTCAAGTCACACAATTCAAGAATCTGTAGATGTGTCGAGTAGCACCTTGAATAGCAAGTTGCACCTTTTCTCTATTGCAAATCATTCTGAATCTTCCTAGTGTTCTTGAATATGAATCACTTTGTCCATGATTTGAACACCCCCCTCCCACCCCCAATACTGGCTGTGGCAAAATGATGAGTTGTAGTTGCACCTTTATGGGAAGATGTGTTGGCTGAGTGGTTTGTGTTAGACTTAATTTGATATTTTAGCTCCTTAGCTCAACTTCCAACAATCAAGACTCTGCATGATTATCATGTATGAGACAAATGTGTGGTACCATGTACCTTTTATTTTCCCTGTACAAAGAGTTAAAACACTCTACCCCTCCAGTCAGACATTGTAGTTCTCAGAGTTGTAGCTAGTGCAAAATCATAACCTCACTTTCAGTGAGCTGGATCCGAAGCTGGTGGATTGGTCAGCTAGGCTGCGTTTATCAACTTTCCCATGTTTGAAACGCTTTTTGATACCCAGTGCCATCAAAGCGCGTAAACTTGCAAACGCCTTTCGTGTCACATTTTTTTAGTTGTTGTGTTGATCAACTCTGTTGTGAGTTGAATGGGAGACCTTGTCACTGCACAGCTCCGTTGCGCAGTTTGACCTGAGGAGTGGAAATATTAGTAGGCGTGCAGTGGTTGGCGTGGGCAGGTCCGAACAAAACGACTTTGTGTTTATCAACTCTACAGAAACATGTTTCTGGCTCAAAAGCATTTGTGATCACACTTTTTGATTGGATGCGTTTCAAAAACGTGTCTGTAACCCCATAATCAAAATATCTTTGTTTTTATCAACTGCCCAAAACTCCCTGAAAGTTGTTTGGAAACCTTGATTCTGTGCCAGAAGTGAGTTGATAAACACACCCATAAACACTTTCACTTGGCACGTTTAATATACATGTGATACAAACCATTTGAGGCTCACCTGAAGTATCCAGTAAAGCTCAGCAGATATGGTATCAGGTTTACATGTAAAATCAATTCATTTTGATATGATACGATATGATATGATATGTTAGTGAATGTGTTAGAGTATATCATACATGCCCCAGATTTGTAGCATGAAATGCTCTAAACTCTGTGTCAATTGGATTAGTAGTCATGATCCCACCCAGTCTGATTTGTAGAAATTCTTTTTCTTAGAAGACAACAGATGCACCCAAAACTCCCTTAATTAGAGTGGAGACACTCACCAGCCCCATCTGACCCAGCTGCAAATTGGCAACATTTTCGAATTCTGGAGCTCAATTGAGGGTGTTGACATGTCACAAGTATGCACAGATGACGCTACTCTTAATCCAATTCAGTCCGGAGGGAAATCCAATAGGGGGGTGCTGCCCTTCTGCCCGACATAATTTTCTCCAGTTTGTTCCCTACTCCACTTGCGTCAGACCATTGTGAGAGGGGCCGGCCAAATTGTTCCCCAAGTTTATTTCGGGAATGGGTGCAGATTGTAAATACCGTATGCTCCCCTAAGCGCCATCGGCCATCTCGAAGTGGTGCGAGATTATGTCTTCAAATTAGACCATAAGTGACATTTGCAAGGAAGAAAAATCTCTCGTCAACACTGGTGCCCGAAAAACATTTGGTATTGCAGACTTAGAAGGCGATGGTGGATAGGGGGTATTTTTGTTAGGCAATGTAACCTATTCCTGTATAGTCTGCTATCAGCTTGAGATGTGAAAATGTTGATCACTGCGGTAAACAGAAAAGGCTTCCTTGCTAGTTGGCTACAGTCAAGAGTGCAGATGTCTGGTTCAAGTCTCTGAAGCACAAGGAAATTCATATGTCTTTAGAATTATGCAGCATGATTTATCATGTGTATTCATGTATTACATGATTTGACTGACAGAAATAATTAAATACAATCCTACAAGTCATTTTTACTTCGCAGATTTTTATAACTTCAATATATATTTTATGCCTCCGCCACGAAGTGGTGTCGGAGGCATGTTTTCGGGTTGTCCGTCCGTCCGTACGTCCGTCCGCTTTCGTTTACGCGATAACTTGAGTAATATTTACTGGAATTTTACCAAACTTGGTCCAAGTATGAAGTATGATGAGGCAATTATTTGATTAGATTTTGGGTGAAATCGGCTAAAGGTCAAAGGTCAAGGTCAAGTCATGAAATTGTATCCGTTTACACGATAACTCAAGACTGGATGAAGCAAATTTCACCAAACTTTATTGGAGGATGATATATGATGGGACAATTATTTGACTAGTTTTTCAGTGAAATCGGACAGAGGTCAAAGGTCAAAGATCAAGGTCAAATCCTAAAATTTATCTGTTTACGTGATAACTCAAAATTGGATGAAGCAGCTTTCACCAAACTTGGTCAAAGGATGATGTATGATGGGACAATTAGTTGAGTAGATTTCAATGTTATTGGCAAGAGGTCAAAGGTCAAAAGGTCAAGGTCAAATGCTACAAAATGTTGCAATTTCCCCCATATCTATGCAATGCCCGAAGGTATTTTCTTGAAACTTGGTGTGGACATGTACTACTGCGTAAAGATTCTCCAGAGAGAGTTTCATGTCATAAGGTCAAAGGTCAAAAGGTCAAAGGTTAGGTGAAAATGTTGCAATATCACTTTTCTTGCAAATGGTTCAATGTATCTTCGTGGAACTTGGTACATACGCATGTACTGTCTGGCAGGGATTATCTAGGGAATTTAGGGGTCATGGGTCGATTGTCAGGGGTCAAAGGTCAAGGTCAACTCCTCAAAATTTTACTATTTCCCTCATATACTAGTAATATGCAATGCTTGCACTATTAGTTTCAAAACTTAATACATGCATTACCTAATGGAGATTCTCCGGGAAATTTCCAGCCAGAAGGTCAAAGGTTAAGGGTCAAAGGCCAGGTTCCAATGCCCCCCCCCCCCAAAAAAAAATAAATAAAATAAAAATATATATATATATATATATATATATATTGTACCATCATCACACTCTTTCTTCATACCTTGGAAATTACTCAATGCATAAACTTCCCCAAACTTCCCCAAATATGTGTACCTGCACTCTTAGAAAATTATAGCAAACCCAGTTCAAGACATTTCTGACAAACCTGTCATTTCAATATTTTCCCAGTTATGTGAAACTGTCATGGATCACACATTGTGAAGACATTGTACTATACGCCTATTGGGAGAATCATGCATTATGGCGGAGGCATCAGTCGCCATAGCGACATTTCTAGTTTCTTATTTTTCTTATCTTTTTTCTTTTGGGGGGGGGGGGAATAATAGTTTCACCTGTGTTTTGCCAGTTCTTAGTATAATGTCATACTCAGAAATGAATTATCAGTATTGTTTTACTGATTGGTTTTAACCAATAGGAGTTTTCTGTTTATAATTCAGTCAACTGCAGAATGGCTAGCTTGTCAAGTCCCAACTTGCTCATAGCCGGGAAAAGTATAGATTTAGACTTTGATGCTTGAGCAGCCATCATATCACAGTGACAAATTCATTACTTGCTTCCCAGCAGGTACAAATGTTTCACACAGTTTATTGGATGTCGGTGCTTATTATCAACCAGACATTATTGTTGAATACTCAATAGGTGAAAGGATAACAAATGGCTTTTGGCTGTAGATATTCCTTCATCACAAACCAGTTAGGTATATAATTGATGAAGAGGAACTACACTGTAATTTAGGTAGTAGAGAGTAAAGATAAATTGTTTGGGCTATTTAGGGAATAGAAATGAGAAATTGTTTGGGCTGTTTAGGGAATAGAAATGAGAAATAGGGGAATAGGCATTTTTCTTTTTTTTTTTTGGGGGGGGGAGAATAAGATGGAGTGATGAATTGAGTTCAGAAAATGGTGATTACTTTTCTTCTGTGTCGTCAAAGCTGTCAAGTGGCCAGATTTAGTGCGTTTTAAAAGAAATAGAGCAGAGGCAGATAGTAAGAGAGAGAGTGTGTATGTGTGTTAGATAGAGAGAGAGAGAGAGAAAGAGAGTTGCTGAATCAGCATCAATAGCTGATTAAGCATCAGCAGTACGGAGGATTCATCGTCCGTAGGGGGTTCGTGCCTCTCCACGGCAACACATCACCATCTCTGCAAACAAAGCTGTGTGTATGTTTGGTCACTGGGTGACCCATGTCTCCTGTGATTTGCCTATTCCCTTCCCTCCCCCCCCCCCATCCCCACCCCCCTCCATCTTCCACCTCTTTACCCCCCCCCCCCCCCCCCCCCCCCCCCCCCATGTTCCTGGTCTTTTTTGTTCCTGTCTATCTCTCTCCCTCTCTTGGCATGTGTGAGTGATCTGTGCATGTAGTTGTCTGCTCTCACATTTTTTTCACAGTGTGAAAGTCATCATCACTGAATGAAAACTGATGTCAAAAACTGATACTTCTGGTTCACGCGTTACGTCTTCATCATGCCAACGAGATGATTATACCAGACTGGATACCTGTACATCATCATCCGTACCTGTACATCAGTCTCTATACCTGTAGGTGACTTTGTCTTGTCCTCTTTGTTTAATAGCCTGTAGTGCTCTCATTCTTTGAATCTGTATGGTATATTTTGTATACTGTAAAACGACGAATGTTCGCGTGCATTTTGATTTTGCGAATTTTGCGAGAGCCGAGATTCGCAAAACTAAAATGCATGGGAAAAGTTCTTGCCTACACTATATGCATTGAATGTTAGCGGCAACTCGCGAAAATTTCATGCTGTCGGCTTAAATTCGCAAAAATTTCATGCCGCAAAAATATTGTGTTTTACATTACTGTCAACGTGGTTTGAACTCTTGAATTTCCATCATCACATACTTAAAAAAAAAAGACAAATTAAAGTGAAGAAATTTTTGTCACAGCCTGGTGTGAAATCCAATAGGTCACTTAATATATTTCCATCCTTGGATAACTTATCAACAACCAAGTAGTGCAGCTACAAGCAAGATCAAAAGGATCATGATCACATTACACAGCCGATGGATGGGAAGTTCACTCTAAATTTTATAAGTGCCCACTTTAATGACGATGTAATGTTTCTGCTGATGCTCCTACAGTATGCAATTGTGATCTGTGCTGCCAGTGGCGCTTGGGAAAGGGGATCCTTACTTATACGATATCTACACACACACACACACGCACATGTACATGCAACACAAGGAAACATGCATGGCACTGCGCACACATGCAGGAAATCAAGCGAACTTTCGACCAGACTGATCTGCACAGAGACATGAAAGAGGTGCATGTGTGCTCAAAGAATTTCACTGAGCTTCTATGCTACTTTGCAGGACAAGAACTATGCAAACCAGTTATATAAAGTCAAGTTTCATTTGTGTGATTGAACTTCTTTTTGTTTTTATTTTAGCACTCAAATAATCTGCAACCACAACTACCTGAAAAGAACATTAACATCAAGTGGTTTCCTATGCTTGTAACTTTAATTACTGCATGTGCGGCAAAGACGGTAATTATGCATTATCGGGGGAGTGTAGAAAAATGAGCTGGCAGTGGCTGCTAATGGTGGTAAAATTAAAATGTAATGGATATCGTTTGGGGGTTTATTGCGTTCTTTTTTTCATTTATCTGTGACATGAGAGCAAAGCCATGCTAAGTGTTCAGAGCAAGAAGGTGCAAATGGCTGTGAATATTGTTTAAGCAGCACAGCTGACACTTTTGTAATGCATTATAAATCTCCAAAAGTAGTACATGAATATCTTTTATCGATGATTGGGCAAGACCAAGGTGTATGAAACTCACGTCATGAGAAAGAGCCAAAGAGTTTTTTTAACAGAATGAAAGTAATTATTGACATGTCTGCATTTGCAGTCTTGTGGATGTCGGCTGACGACGGTTTGCCCACATCCAGATGGTTACCTGGCAACCGAGGTGTTAGCTTGATTTGTTCAGAGTGTCTGTTAACTTCAGGCTTCGGTAAAGTTTGCATTGCAGTGCTGAGGGATCATTTGACCTTGTGCTTGGCTTCGAAAAATCTCTATGCAGTAGATAAAGTTATGAGGTTGCATTAATTCAAATAACCTATAATCTGAACATTATTTTTGTGTGTGTGTCTTTAATGATCATTAAACTTTGCAAGGTTGCAGAAAGTCTCATAGCATGCTTAAAGGGATGGTACAGTATTGGTGGAGATGAGAATTGGGCTTTTAACTTTTTGCGAGATACCAAGAAAACACTTATTATATAGTACAGAGCATACCATTTTAAGAGGAATTCAAAGTTTATTTGATGAAAATCGAGTTTGGAATGACTGAAACATCCAAAAACAAAGTAAAACAAAGCCATCGTAATGAAGTGTTGGTCCCACACTTTATTAGAATCGCCCTTTTTTAGATATCTCAGCCATTACATGCTCTTTCATATTTCATAAGAGGTTTCTCATTATCTCACCAAAAAATGTTAGAAACCTGAAATTAGGTCTCAACCAAAACTATACGATCCCTTTAAACTGGATATCGTTGGCTCAGAACCAGAAGGGCACTATCGTTTTCTAAGCTTTGAGCATAAATAAAAACAAAACGATCAATTTTCATGAAATGAAAAATTTATTTAATTGAAAATGGGTAGATTTGTAAGCTTTATTCCAAATATTGGGTAAAATAGCGCCCTTGTGGTTTTTTTTTATACATTTTACTGAAAACTAAAATGATTTAAAGTTGACACAATAATGTAATGGAGATCGAGCTCTACAATGTAATACCAATATTCAATACACCCCCCTCCTCCGAATTGTGATAGTGCCCTTCTTGTTCTCAGCCAATGATATGTTTTGGAGAGATTCTACTTTTCAAAGATGAGGTCAGTCACATGTTATGAATCCAAGGAGTTCTGTTTTTCATTTTGCAAAAATGCATCTCTACTTGGTATTGAAGGAGTATATTACTTTTCCCCTCTTGACATGCAAATTAATTTTGTGATCGTCAGGCAATTTCTCTTTGCTTTGAAGCTGATATCTGTATGTCAATAATCTTTAGTGCATGGCCTGGGTATATATATTCAGACTGTATATCACATGATTTTTTTTTTTTTTTTTTTTACGTAGAGATACGTGTACATATATGGCATTCCTGCTGTCTACATCCTAAAAATCACTTTATATGAAATGAATCAAACACACACCACACACAAACACACACAAACACATTTGAAAAAAATATATAGTGATGCTGCATAAATTTGACAAAATAGGTGTAACTCCAGAAGTTTTATAATTGTATATCATGTACAATGTATGCTGTCTCTTTCGTCTCCCTTTTTTTTTATAATGAGAGCATTAGCTTCTTAAAAAGAAAATATTAGTCTTATTCATATTCAAAGTACATCAAAAAAAGCAAATTTGATCCTTCTTTGATATTCAGCGTAGTCTGACACTTTGAGTGTTGCCAATCTGCTGGCCCACTTGCCCCTGACAACAAAACTTTTCCCTTCACCAAGGACACCGGCCTAGATGGGGCAATCTGACATTTACTGAATGAACGCTCTGCTGCTTATGTAATCATCGATACAAAGCTCATGCCAGTGGTGACACCACATTTGCTCCTGCGACAATGGCTACGGTTTTATCTTCTCCAAGGACTTGGGGTTAGGGTTAGGGTTAGGGTTATGATAGGGTTTAGGGTCGAGTCTGGTGTGAGGATTAGGATTAGGGTCAGAGTTATGTTTGTGGGTAGAATCTGTTTGGTTTAATAGCGTGCAGATATTTCTTGGGAGCACTTGTAGCAGGAGCAAATGTCATGGAACCCATGCAAATATAGACTGTAAATGTGAAACAGGAAGCACTGGAGTGAGAAATTAGTGAGCAGTGTTTTCGCTTTTTATTTTGCATTCTTTATCTTTGACCTTGTGACTCATCAGTTTGGACCAATATTTCCTTAGCAAGCACAATCAACCATCAGTACTTCCTGAAGACATTTATCAATCTATCAATCTACCTATTTATCTATCTATATACATGAATGTATATAGATAGATAAATAGGTAGATTGATAGATTGGTAGATAGATAGATTGATATAGAGAGAGAGGGGGGGGGGGGGGGAGAGCAATATGAGAAAACAGAATATTTGATTCCAAGCAACATTTTATAACAGTGCTTCTCGACCAGTGGGCCATGAAGCTCTGACAGGCCTGGCAGGTGGGCTGTGATGTCTTACCAAAATGAAATAAAAAAGATTTGTATTCAATCTACACATGGAATTGGGCCTCAAAAAACTTTGTAGTTAAAAAATTGACCTCGGGTTAAAAACTTTAGGTTGAGAAGGGCGGTGTTGTTTTGCTGGTCATGTTGTGTGTAATGTTGAAACGACTCTTTTTCACGTCAGATGAAAAGACTATGATGAAGATTTCTATATTTCTTTTGTTTTCAACCAAGTTAATGTCATTGTCTGGACTGTACAGGAGAGCCCCCAACAAAACATAGTGGAGAATCACAGTGATCCCCCATAATGGCTGTTATGACTGGCGGAAGAATCTTCTCGACGATGTCTGCGTCAATTTCAAGAGCGCGTTCACACGCGTGACAAATCTGGAGATGAATGCAATTATTTGTGGCAGTAAGTGTTAGTCATTGATCTCGGAGCGGTAGATTGACATTTCCCCAAGCTGCCCTGCGAAGGTCACCAAACCGTGGCTATCGATTTGCAGGAGCCGTCCCCCACAAAATTGATAGAATACCACCATCCAGGTAATAATAATATATCCAGCTGAGTTTTTTTTTTTGGGGGGGGATGGGAATCCTTGGAAATCAACCGATGATAATTTGATGCCGGAGACTAATCCAACAACATCTCCCTGGTTGAGGCACCACACGATATTAATGAGGTGGACCTTCCACCGGAGCCATATACTGCTGATTTTCAAGTTGGCTGTAACTGTTATCACAATTCACAAGCAAATGCTGGGGGGGGGGGGGGGGGGGGTGGGGGACGGGGGTAAGGGTTTGCTTTAAGAGCGACATGAAGCAGATTGAAAGGTACATGTTATGAAATCAATTTGAGAGTACAGGTGCTTGTTGTCTTTGTATGAATTTGCAAGGAATACAGGTTATGATGTGTTCTTTTAAGAATGTTTTTCTGGCATTTTTTATTTACTTAATGAAGAAGGAAATTACTATTCCTACATGTATGTGTTTTATGAGTATTGGTGCAATATAACTCATTGAAAAAAATGTCTCCTTCCTCGTGAAAACTTAATCAGTGTGGGCGTAACCTCTCTGATTGATTTCTGATGTTTATGTTTAATGCATGGCACAGTAATGGGGGATATTATGGTATGGAAACATTGACATGAGGGCAATTAAATGATCAATTGATAAGTAAAAAACATTGTAAAGAAGTTTTTGTTCAGCACCCTGCTCCTCATAATCAAAATAGCATGTGTGATGGTGGGTGGTAGGAGCACAGTGGTGCAGGCATGCTGTAGGGGAGCTATCACTGCCAATATTGATCTGTGAGTCTGTGTTGGCGTGAGTATGGGATGCTATCGTTGCATATCAAATTGTCTCGATTGCGTTATCTGGGTAATACCGATCACAATATTGGCAGCGACAATGTGCTTGTTACTCATACCTGTTTTCGGCACCTGAAACCGGGCTCATTATGTGCGCGTCATATACGACTTGATTGGATTGGGCACGATATTTTCAGCGTGTGCCCCCTACCATGTCTCAATTTATTATATATCATTTTCTTCCCAATGTTCATAGATATTCCCTCCGAAATGGATTTTAGATAAAGGATGCAGCTTTGACCTTTGACATTTTTGATCTGCTTCTGCCTGTGTTATGAAGAAGGGAACATCATGTCCTGGACTCTTTGTACCTCCAGAGCCTCCCTTCTGGTAGGAGGGAGGGGGCAGGTGATGATGATACCAAAGGTGGAACAGAAATAGCTGGAGCACCGCGCTGATGCGATCCTAAGCTATTTAAAAAAAAACAGCAAGCCCGTGTGCCGTCTGCAAATGCGACAGAAATAAGGTGGTTTGAATATCACGCCTGGCGCACCGTTGTGGCACCATTGCACTTCAGGAATATATAAGACCGGGTGCCAGGCAGATGGGATTTGCAGTCTTGTAAATGCGGAGGGATGATAGCTGGGTACAGAAACTGGCAGCCCGACGCACCATTCCACCGTGCTGTCAGCTCCAATTGCTATTCTCTCGCTTTGCAGAAATACCGAGACAGGCCTTCAAATGCTTCAACTTTAAGAGTTAATTAGTGGCATGTGTTCATATCGAGTAACATTGTCATTTTCCATGGATATGTTCTAGCTTATCAGATAGAAAGTTAACTATGGCATTGCCCTTACATGCAATTTGTACCAAAAAAACAACAACCCTAAAACAAACCAAAACAAAGAGATTGTTTCATGCCGCACCGTGATGGCACATCATTCAATCTATAGTTACGTTCAGACGGGAGCCCTTAACCTCGAGGTTAGGAAACCTCGAGGTTAGAGCTTGTAGTTAGGGACCGTGAAGATGCACTCGTAGTTAGCAAACCTCAAGGTTTGCTCGATGTTTCAAGCCACGAGAAATCTTATGGTTAGCGCTCTAACCACGAGCCGCGGGGGGTCCCCACTCGTAGTTAAGCACCGTGTGGACACAAAAAACAACGAACTCGAAGTTAAGAGTGACCTCGCTGTGAACTCCAGCCCCCACAATTTCCCTCTGCTTCCGGGTCAACCTCCCACACGTAAATACACCACAAATACACTACACGTGCGTGCGAGGTGAAAAACCTATGACTCACATCACAACAACATCATCTTTTCTTCCCATGCGCTTGATCTCTGAAACTGAACACGTCCAACTCGCTACTGTATTCTATTTTCTTCTCCGATGCTAAAAAATCGTTTTCGACGAATATCTTCATAAAGGCATAAAGTCATCAGTGCAGTGCTATCTCTGCATACCATGACAGAGGAAGCTGGTGCCGCCGGTGGGAAAAAGAGTACCGGTAAGCGAGTCTGACAGGGTTGGACTAAAGAAGAAATAGACGCCTTGTTAGCAGTGTGGGCTGAAACTTCCGGTTTTGTGGTTTTAACATCGAGTGGGACCCACTCGTAGTTACGGGGGGCAGAAGCTTAACCTCGAGGTTAAGATTCGTTGTGTGGACACATGTCGTAGTTAGGGGGCAAGAGCTAAACCTCGAGGTTAGGGCCTGCCGTCTGAACGTAACTTATATCAGTGTGGAGAGCTGTGCTAATCACATGTTTATTTACTGTAGATAAAGCATTCATGAGATGCATGTGTGGTAACACAACGGAATTTTTTTTTAGACATTGATTGAGATGTGTCTAATCTTTTGTCAGATGGCCTTCAAAACATTTATCTCATAGCTTGATCTTCAAGTTGTCCATAAATAAGCAATCATGAGGCCAGGTGAGACATCAAACAGACATCTTTAGATATTTGGCTGTTTTTATCTGGAACACTGCAGCCATTCGGAATAGGCCGGAAGGTTAATAAGTCCATAGTCATAGTGTTGTCAGAAGGCCCTTGAAATGGGCATGAGTGATAAACGAAACTTTGTGTCTAATAAATCTAGACAAATCTAGACAAAACTAAAAACAAAAAACAGGTGCACCAAACCCCGTGCAGGTACATATTTTGGATGCCGCACAGGCATGTCCTCATCTTTTCAATGTTGTGGGGCATGTCATATAAAATATATATGCAAGGGGTGAATCCTAGTACACGTGGGCACATGTGGCAAAGTGGACCACACACACATACACAAACACACACACACACACACACACACACACACACACACACACACACACGCACACCTAACCCCCTTTCAAGCAGTAGTATACCCACCATTTGTTTAAAACTGTGCGTGATATATGTCATTCCTCTGTAGCGAGCAAGTAGCTAGCTAGCTGTTGGGGAAAATATCTGGCACATTTTTTTCCCCCTTTCCTTCACACACCAACCTGCGACATTTAAATTGAATTGGAACGCATCTATTTATAGTGACAGGGGGCAAATTTCAGCGCAGGGGGAGGACAAATCCCCTATTCTTAGTGTTCTATTTTTACTCCTTTGATTATCCTCACAGGCCCCCCGTGTGTAGTGGCTGGCTGTCCTCTGCGCAGGCACCACCGGGGAGGGTAATTTCCCCGAATTTTTATTGCGATATTTGGGAGGGCGGCTGATGGATGTAGCAGGGGGAATGAACGAATTTGGCCCAAACTTTATGATGAATTGCCGCGAAGTGGTTGTGGCCGTCAGCCGTGTGTGCGGTGGTGCCATGCACGTTGCTGGGCACCAGTACCTAAGTCAACATTTGCTTGTTTGCACATCCTTGAAGCGAGGCTATGATGGTGGCACAAAGTGTTGATGATGCTCTCGCGGTGAGAGGTTCTTGCCTGGAGAAAGTCATAATGTGTTCATATCTACTGCTGAAGTGTATTAGGAGGAAGTTTGCTGATGAGGTCTACAGATTAAAAAGAAGAAAGAAAAAAAAAAGGAAGAGAAAGCCTTAAAAGACTCTTAAAATGTTCCTGTTGGGTTAAAGACTCAAAGGATTAAACAATTTAAGTTAGCTTATAGTGTTACTGGACTTATCCATTTGTAATTTTAGCTTTGTGTATCAACTCCTCATGCAGGAATGAAAACAATGAAACCATCCACATCCAATCTGTCTATCTGTCTCTTTCTTTTTCTTTCTCTGTCTGTCTGTCTCACTGACACACATTTTGTCGGCTGAGAAGCTGAAGGGCGCTAACGCTTTCTAAGATTCGGGCATAAATGAAAGTGAAACAATCGATTTTCATGAAATAGTTTATTTAATCAAAAGTGGGTAGATTTTTAAGTCTTGCTCCAAATATTGGGTAAAATAGCACCCGTATGGGTAAATTTTTTTGTTGTTGACATTTTACCGAAAAAGTAATGTAAAACTGACGCCATAGTGTAGAGGAGATCAAGCTCTACAATGTAATACCATTAACTCAGAACCCCAAAAATTGCGCTAATGGCCTTCTGGCTCTCAGCCGATGATATATTCCATAGCTTAATTTGTGAACATATAATTTGTAACGGAGCTTGAAATGATGGGCAGAGAATATCTCATCTGGGAACAAGTTTGTCAGGATGTTTGACCCCACAATCAGAGCCTGAGCAATTTCTGTGACAAGGGAAATGAGCCCACAAAGTATAGACTCATTTTGAATCACGTGCAGGATTGGCCGGAGTGGGAAATTGTCTATGCTCAGTCACCCATCTCCTTTTGGTTCATTCGAACTGTGAGGATTTTGGTGATGCAGTCTTGTGAAGCCAATGCCATGATGCAAGCATACCATTGTCCTCTGTAGACCCAAGCACCTTAGATGGGGAGCACGATGGAAGACTTACCCAGAGTTTGAAGAATTTTAAATAGAAAACATTGAAAATTTGCGTACCTTCGTTTTGGCAAATAAAATGAAACTGCAAGATTATTGACCATACTGTGTGGAGGGTGAAATATCAGAAACTACCAAATATATGGCTGACTTTACAGTTTGATTGTCATTAGATCATTGTGGAAAAGTACAATGGATGGATATATATGTAATGTAGATTGATAACCTCACATTGGAAAATGTAGAGCTAAATCATTCTCTGTAATCCGTTGAGGATGAGTCCTGAGTATGCTCGGCCAAGTGTCTATGGGAAATATGTGTTGTGGCTAATTCAGCTCATCTTCGAAGGGTTAAGAGAGTGTGACATGGGGCCATGTTACGGCGTGCCATCACATCAGTGAACATTCCTAATGACAACACGACGATCCATAAGACGCCACATTCCACCAGACGTACCTCTGTGAGGCATTGCGCCGACGATTCGTCCCTGCTCCCCCATCAGTCTGATTGGGCCGTAATCCATTCAGAAACAAGCGCGAACTGCTTTTATCGCACAGAGAGTGGGGAATTGGGAATGGGAAGGGGGGGAAAAGACGTGAGATTGCCAGCATTTCCACCCCAATCCTCTGTCATCCTACATGATGGATGCTATATTTAGCCTCTCTTCACGCTCCTGTTTGCGGAAGGACCGACCGGCGTGCCTTCGCTCTGGTGGTAGAGAGAATTACATCGGGGCATCCGGTATGACTTGGTACTTGGTATCAGAGAAGATGCGGGGCGCTCTGGAATGCCACATGGAAAGACCTTGACCATGGCAACTAGGGCTCATGTCTTGCCTAGACCATCAGACCCCAGGAACCACATTTCTGTACTTTGGTACTATATGGTGCATCTCTTAATTGCATTTTTATCATTCATTGCTCTTTTTTTTCATGGATAAGATATTGTGAAATTCCAGTTCATTTGAGCAATTGATGTTCATATGTAATGTTCCTATTGGTATTGTTTGCAGAAGTTTCAAAAGCCTCTTAGGGCTAAATTTATAAATGATTTTTGTATGTAGCAACAGTGTTATTGCCCTTAAAATGGTTTGATGTATTCAGTGCAAAAACCACCCATTTTTATTTAGAGCACTTTGTGTTGGGTAGATATTTTTTGATGATGTCTTGCCAGCCATCTTCAAATACCCCTAGTACCCTTGTTTCCAGTTTGAATTCTTTGTTTCAGACGAATTTGCTTGGTTCCTATCCTGCTTCTTTAAGATAGGGCAAAGTGGAATTTTTATGAAGATTCCTCTGAAAGTTGTAGCTGCCCCCCCCCCCACACCCACACACACACACACCCATGCACGGGACCTCCATGTATTCTCCCATCCAAATTACTCGTGTCGTGATGTGTGTGTGTGTGTGTGAGAGAGTATGGAGGGGAGAAATCTTCGCACTACATTTGGCATGTGCATAGTCTGTATGGAATTTGAATCGGAACATTGTTTATGGACATGAATCTAATATGTAATCTGCTGAGCCATATGGAAAGCAATTGTGACATCCAGAGACTCCAACCCAAAGCACCTTCTGATCTGGAGATTCTCCCGCCTGAAACCCCTAGCAAACGGGAGACTCCAAGTCGATGTGTGCGAAGCGCAAAGTTCCTAGGGTTCTAGATGCTCTCTGGTGCTATCTAAGGCTATTTTATTTCAACATACAATAGCAATAAGTAAGAAATCCTTTCCAACGGGAGATACAGAGCCAGGGCGGGAGGAATTAAATCTCAAACGGGAGAACGGGAGATTTTGCAAAAATAGGTTTTCGGCGGGAGATCTCCCGTCGAAAACGGGAGAGTTGGAGTCTCTGGACATCTGTCCCATAAAGTTCATTGTTGGAATCACTCTTGCTGATTTTATTGTTCACTGATGGAAGAGTTTGCAAGACATGTGTATCATGTCCGTATTCCGGTGCATAAACTATGGTATCGTCTAATTTCAAACATTCTACAGTATACACAGATGTGACAGATTCTTTGGTGTTCTCCCATTTGCCAATCGCTATTTCACATCACCTGAAACTAAGGCAGAAAGGGTGAGGCTAATTTATAAACTACATGTACATACTCGGTATATTGTACAACATCTTTCAGAGTAGTATGCCAGAGCATTCAAACTCTGCTACTTGGATCCTGTTCGCGTACGACGCCACTGGCACTTTGTAATGACGGTCATGAGATTGGTACTCAGGAGTAGCGATATTTCACATTCTTTCCAGGTACATTGCACTTGTGCACCCACATGATATAAAAGACATAAATATAAGGCCGATGTGGTATATACACACCATTATTGCAGTAGCCGCAGACCCTGTTTCATTTAAACGAAAGCAATTCCCCCAAGGTACGGAGTCTATACTTGCACAGAGATCCACTTTGATATCAAATTGATTTTCTTCTCTGTACTTCAATACCCATCTTCATTATCTTGCTTTCTTCATGTCCCTCTGTCACACACACACACACACACACACAAACACACACACATGCATACACACAAACATACACAATACTGGAATCTCTCTTTATTTTGTAGTGTATTGTAGTATGACATACAATATATGATAGGTCAATGCCTTGGAGTTTGAATGGCAAGGAAGACCGAATGCTCGCTTCTGGAGATCTTATTTCTAACAGTCCGTTTTTAGACTTTTTGTCATTATCTGCTGCCCCTTCATTGACATACCCCGAGTGATCTACATCGTGCCTGCTCCTTTCTTGCCCTTTTGCTTTCTTCGTCGTCATGTACCGTGGATAAGTCGGCAATTGACCCGTGGGCTTGACCGACCGCACAGCTCTTTCCTGTTTCCCTCACTCCAGTGCGCGCTCGCTCTCTCTCTCTTTCTCGTCGCCAATTACGGAAAACCAGCAGTGACCACTGGGATGAGTCGGGTCATGTGACCTCAGAATCAACATGGCCCAGCTGCCTATTTGCTCAGCAGAATTAATACTCTGCACGTAGGAGACTGGAGGTGTTTGGGAGGGCTCGTGCGCCATGACAACATCCAAAAAGAACGACATGCCTGCATCGGCAGCATCAGCATGGGCCGGGCGAATTGAGAGGGAGATGCATGTGTTTCAGTATCTCTATCTGTGAGATTTGCTTACTCCAGTTTGTTACCCCCCAAAAAAGTGTTGTGACATGATTGTCCAGTCTGTGTAATGTCGATTGTCCAGTTGGCAAGTACAAACATTGACAACAAAAACCCCTGGCAATCTTTGTCTGGCCTTCCGTGCAGTATGAAGTGGAATTCATGGATGTTGGCAAAGCAGGTCTGCCTGTATTGAATACATAAGAGATGGTATAAGTCATGAAATGGAGGGAGTGGGAAGAGGGAGGAGCCAGATTTTTTTTTTTTTTCTGGGTAGGGGGATGTGGGTTACCCTGTCACCGCTACACTTCAGCATGTTATGGCCTTTGCTTTTTTTGCAGCTCTAACTACATTATCTATCAGCATGCTCAGTTGTTCATCAACTTTTGTCTAGTTTTGGATTCTGTCAGCCTCGTTCATTGGAAAAAACATACCTAGGAGAGTGTGACAGTCTTTGATTGGAGTGTAAGTTTTCATATCCTTGTTCAAGTTGTTGTAAGATCAAATGTACGGACTGGTGGAGGTTTCACCTAAATTAGCCCTAAAGTAAGACAAGTTACAGGATTTGAAATTTTCTTATGTTTTAACAGAGTGCAGAGATGCTGGTGGCATCTGTGTATTATTCCTTGGGTGACAAGACCTCATAGTACCTTAAAAATCATGAATTTTCAGGACAGGGAAAATTGATTTTTGCAATGTTTCAGCAAAATAACATCAGTGCTGATGTCAAATAATGTAGGAACATTGTTTTGGATGTTATCAATTATTATAATGTTAACTCAAATCATCATTCTTTTATAAATTGAGTGAGGAGGTTTTTTTTTTTAATGCATGCCAAATGAGATGTGAGGTCTTCTCACCCCAGGGTGATATGCAAATGAGATGGGCTGGTGAGACCATGGCCTCACAAGTAATCCTATCACCTGTGCACAATCTTCCTTAAATTTCTGTTTTTTCCTCTTGATTAGAAAGAAACTTTCTCACTTTTGTTTAGTTAATGTTTGTTAATTTGTTAATTTGTTTTGTTAATAATCTAGACTTAGTGGTTACTTCTGAGGGGAAGGATTTGTAGTCACTAAGTCATTTTAGCAAAACACGATTTCAATCACTTTTATTTGTAATTTTGTGCAAGATTAAGATGGAGGGTTGCAAGCTGATGACATTATAAATCTACTTTAATTGTATGCTGTTGTGATTTATATCGCTCTTCAGTGAACACATACATATATTTGAAAATTGAAAATTTTTTGACTTGTTCGTGAAAAAAAAAAATCAATTTTGATGAAATTTCTGCCATTCTGTTATATTGATTTGATATTATGTATTAAAGTTAACCTGAATATGATATAGAAATACACTAGGATTATGTTGTTTTCTACTTCAATTGGTCTGTGATAGAGGCTCAAAGTAATTGTGTCAAATTAGTCCCTGCTCAAAAAGCATTCATAAGACAATGCCATTATGAGGTACGAGCACATATTTGTCGTCCCCACTGAAACAGTGTAGAACAGGGATTGTGGCATATTGATCGCTGATTGCGCGGTATCACAAACCCGAAAATGAAATTATCAGGTAGTCGAACAGACGAGCAATACTAATTAGAGGCGCTGTGGTGGCGCTTCCCCCTTGCCAATCTAAAAGAGCCACTTAACCGCCATCAAACGCAACGTAATGTCTCATCACGTAGGGGGATTAAATCTAGCGTTGCCGTGGCCAGCGGAGCATGTAAACGAGGCAAATGAGACCGAGTCGCCGCGTGCAGTGAAAGGAGGCGCTGCACATCCTCCTCGTACTCATTGACACCAATTAAGTCGTTGCAGGTGGCAGTCGAGGGAGGGATGGAGGCAGCGAAATGAATGGGCGTCTGAGTGGCAAGAGGCCCCTTTGATCTTTGCGTGGTGCGGGGGTACCCCAGATCCTCAGATCACCCCACATTGTACGAGAGTGGCGGTGCTCTGGGCTCGTAGTTGAGTGTTTGGATGTGGGATGAAACCGGAGATGCCACTCTGCAGTGTACTTGTCTAATGTGTACATTTGCTTATCCATAAGTAGACCTCAAAGAAATAGCTGTGACTGGATCTTTGGATTGTGTGCAAAGTGCTCAAAATAAACAATGTCATGACATTTAAAAAACATCGTTTGAAAAATAACTGTTTGGGTGAAGACAGTCGGCCCCTTTAGAGGGGCAAGAACTCTCAACCTTAATGCTTCATCATCAACATATCTACTACCATTGTAAATCAACATGATGATCAGGATTGGCAGGGGCCAAACTGGAAACAGAAGATGACGCACAAGGAGTTGTCAAGTTCCTCTGTCGCTGAGCGGAACATTCGAGTCGAATGGAATGTTCGTACATGAAATGAAAAAGGAAGATTTATTGTGGCCCAAAGTTTGGAAAGTATTACGGTGGTGCGTAGTATTGGAGCACGTAACACTGCAAACAATATTGAAACTTATAAAGGATATGTTGTTTGATTGACACAAGGCTTTGCGTAGACCAGATTGGGTTTCAATAACAATCTCTGCCCGCAGTAGATATATTGCCCAGTGCAGTATTATTGTTTCTCTAGAGGGGCGGGAGTATGTTTGACTAGGCTAAAAATAAAGACACAAGAAGAAATATTGATAAATCAGTAAAATATGTGCCTTTTGCTGTCTTTTTTACCGTGTGATATCCTTTTATTGCAGAACATTGATAGTGTTTTCAAGTAATTTCATGTTCACAAAATAATTGATAACCTACTGTAGGTCCAACCTAATGTCTAGGTCCAACCTGGATTTTAAACTTAACAAATCCAGCCAAGTATGTTCATCCTTGGACAAGATGTTGTGCTTTATGACTCAAAGTTCACCTGGCAATGGGTAGTCTGGCAGTGCTGGCCAGGGTGATCAAAATGGGGGGGGGGGGGGGGGGGGCTATCTGGTAGACCCGTGGCAACTCTTGGAAGTGGTTACCCTGGAGGAATAGGACGATATCAGTATTATGAATAGCATAATTTACCTCTGCCAAGGAGTTTATGTTCTCATCGGCATCTGTTTGCATGTTTGTCTGTGTGCAAAATAACTCAAAAAGTTGTGGACGGATTGGATTGGATGAAAACTCCCAGGACAAGTTTAATAATGACACAAGGAACAGATGATTAAATGTTAGTAGTGATCCAGGAATTTTGATGAATATTTGAAGGATTTTTGATCTCTTGGCAAATAGGGTCAATGAACTTAGGTAGTTCGAGCTGTGTATGTGCATTTGAGTTTTGCATACGATGTACAGTGTAGGTGCTCTGAAAAGCGTGCTCTGCTCGGGCGAGGCGCCCTGCGTAGCTGAAAGCTGATGATGTAAACAAAATTAGGCTTCTGTATTTAAGGGGAAACTGGGCGATTTTCAGCATGCATGTTTAATGGGTGGAAATGAGCTGCTGTGTGGAGCTCTTTAAAGGGAAGATAAACCCCAAGAGCAATGTGGATTCAGTGAAAGCAGCAACATTAGTAGAACACATCAGTGAAAGTTTGAAGAAAATCGGACAATCGATGCAAAAGTTATGAATTTTTAAAGTTTTGGTGTTGGAACCGCTGGACGAGGAGACTACTAGAGGTTATGACGTATGAGTGGACAACAATACCAAGAAAATATAAAGAAAATTCTACAAAAATCAATTTTTCATGAAAATTACAAATTCCATCAACTTGATATTGACATATGTTAAGGGTAGCAATTATTCCCCCTGCTTTCTGAAAGAGGTTGGTCCATTGCTCTTTCATTATTCTAGAAAAGTGAATTTTTGTTGAATTTCCTTTATATTTTCTTTGTATTGTTGTCCACTCATACGTCATATCCTCTAGTAGTCTCCTCATCCAGCAGTTCCAACACCAAAACTTTAAAAATTCATAACTTTTGCATCGATTGTCCGATTTTCCTCAAACTTTCACTGATGTGTTCTACTAATGTTGCTGCTTTCACTCAATCCACATTGCTTTTTGGGTTTACCTTCCCTTTAAGTGCTTTTCTAGTTTGTAATGCTATGTGCAGTGTCCAGACACACTGTGCATTTTTGAATAGTGAATGATCTGGATGACTAGCATATGAAAAGAGCTGTCCCTTTAAGCAATTTGTGGAGATATCATTTTTCCTTTTTCTTTTGCCAATATTCATGAGAGACATAGAGAAAAAAAAAATACAATATAGACTTTTTTCCACTAAGATGTTTGCCAATAGGTTCCCTCAGGGTAGAATTATTCTTTTCTAGGTACTAACTAATGCCAGCTATAAGTGGAAGTTGAGATGGTGCATGCAAGGCACTAATAATGGCCTAAATGCCCTCTCTACAAAATGCCCTCTCTGCTGATAGTCTGAAGTTCTGTGCTGATCATTGCACTCAGTGAAGCTTTTTTGGGGAGATATTTTCTATGCAGAAGAACCAGAATTTGTACGACTGATTCTGGCACTGCAGGAGAAAAGTGAGAGAGAGCAAGAAAGAAGCATAAAGCTGTTTTCACTGCCGGTAGAGATGTATCACTGCAAACTTGTGTGTGGGAGACACACCGGTGGTTTTTTTGTCCCAGTCCCACCTTCTCCAGTACGGAGCTGGCAGCTGTGGAGGAGAGAGGAATTTCAATAAACATCCAATCACATCCAATTTGCGAGGTCAACTGTCACAGCGAAATTGACGTCATCTAGGAACATTGTAGGATGGGGGGGGGGGGGGGGGGGGAGAAAACCACTACTTTTCCTCCGAAAGGTTTTTTTACCGGGATTCCGGGGGCTGAAATTGTTCCTTTCGAGGAGGCAGGCTCGAGAGCGGGAACAATGACGTCAATGTAGCATCGAATTAACCCATCGTCTCGCGGAGCTGAGCAAACACCCGTATGCTCTGGTAGGATGTGATGGTTGCAGGTAGAGAATGGCGGGAGGGCAAAATTGGAAATAAAAGGTTATTGGTAGCAGTGACAACCGGAGAAATATATTGCACGGATGGTGAAGCAGTTGGTTGGATGATGTTTATGTGATAGATGAGTAAATTTTCAAGGGGGGGGGGGGGGGGAGAGAAAAAGAAAAACATGATATGAAATAATATACCAGCCAGATGCAATTCATGGATTTGTCAAGATTGCAGCACTGTTCTGGAAAAGCTGTTGGCAATTCATGCAAGGCAACCAGACTGTTTCAAAGTGAGAGTCCCTGTGGGTTGATAGGTTCTGAAAGATTGACAAGACAAAAAGTTAATGGACTAGTCTCTCTCTTATTGCGCAGATTCTTGTTAGCTAACTATAAAACTGGACATTTTTGCATGCATTTTGATTTGGCGAATTTCGCAAGAGCCGAGATTTGCAAAATGAAAATGCACATGAAAATTCTTGTCTACACCATATGCATTGAATGTCAGTGGCAATTCGTGAAAATTGCAATAACCCCAGTGCCATTGTTTTAATATCAGCAAGACTGTATTCATTGATTTGCAATTATCTCCCATTTTTTGCCCCACTGGCTAAATGCTGTGGTGATGATGTCTTCTCTTTACCATTGTATGCTATCCCCTGTAATTTTCACATGGTTTTTCTTTTCCCGAGGCAGCCAGGGATAATGACTACTCTTGTCAGGAGAATCATTCATGCTTGGTCTCATATCCCGGGTTGAGTCTTCTTTGTATCAATTTCTCCTGGTTCTTGGAAGCGACTCCAGCTGAAAGAAGAAGCCTTGAAGCGGCAGGTACGATATGAGTATAACGCGTCGATGTCAGAATCGGGTATGGATCGTGAATAGATGGAAGTTCAGTCCTAGGGCGAATGCATCTCGCTCAAGGGAAAGGGATGATTGCCGTGGAACTCGCACGACTTCTGGGAAAAAATGATAGGAGAGAGTGAGAAAGAGAATATACTCAAGCCTCCATCGCTATCTAGAGTGCAGGAGAACTCGATACCTCAACCTGCTTACTGGGGGAAACTATTTTCAGCTTGTCTGCGTGTTGTCAGATAGATGCACACAAAGAGATGTAAATGATTTAGACTCCCCAAAGACGGTTGGATAAATTTGCACAAAATGTCCCCCCAGTGATACAATATTTGTTCATGCATGCCAAAGCAGGCGGATTTCGACCGGGGGAAAGAAGAAGAAGAAGAAAAAAAATGAAATGTCCCGCGCACTCGCGGAGCTCTTCCCTCAGTTTGACCTGCCCACGGCTCGCTGCCGTCTCGAATGCTCACCATTCAGGGTTTTAGATTGGCCGCATCACATCTCGACACACATGCAGACACACACACACACACACACTCACGCGCACGCACACAAACACACATTAAATGTGCCCCCATGTTTGTTCTCCATCTCCACTATCTGCTCCAGTCTGGAGAATTGATGAATGTGGCAGACACAAGGTTGGAGCTTGTGCAAAGATTCACAGAGGGTAATCTCACAGGACTGCTCTCTAGACTTGGAGTTGTGCCACTTCTCTCATTCTCTTCCCCAATGTTATAATCTGCCCCCCCCCCCCATTTCTTTTTTTTCCAAGATTGTTTTGTTAGGTGATCCGAGTATCCTCTCGGATCACCTTCTGTATCTGTACGGATTCTTTGTTTTTCTTCTTCTTCTTCTTTATTTCTCCTCAAAAGTTGTGCAGAGGTTAGCTCAGAAAGTCCGCTGCCTGTCAATTTCAAAATTATATCATGTATGCATCATGTCCCAAAGACGGCAAATCTAATGTATCATTGTGATCAGTCGACCGTGACGTCACTATGACGTCATTATATGAAAACACATTCTCAATCATATCTCATTAATGAAATGGAATTTTTCAATGAAATTTACGTCACATATATTTAAAGTTATGCGCATTCTACTCATGTTCTCAAAATTCATATTTTCTCTTAAAACGTGCGCGTACGCGCGCGTTGAAATATTTGTATGCTCCAATCGAGCTCAAAATTTTTTTGCACACGTTTCAGACCATTTGGAGCATTTTTTGAAAAATTGAAAAAATCGGACGGACGCGTACGCGCGCGCGCATATACGCACGCACAGCTCATATGCAATTGAAATTTCCAGTTTTTTCACTTTGATCGCATGTCTGAAATGTCAAGGAATATTTATACCACGTTTCAAGTCAATCCGACTCAATATGACGTCATACGGGGCCGTCAAAGTTGAAATTCCGCGCGCGCGTCAATGGCGATATACAGTGCAACTATGCCAAAAAACTGCCAATTTTAAATCCGATTTTACTCGTCAGGATGGACGGTGACCCCCCATTTTCTTTACATATATTGAAAGCTGATGAGTTGTACATGTCATTTCATGGGTAGGCAATGCTGACAAAATGATTAAAAGATATCAAATTTCTTAATAAAGTAAAAAAAGTAAATTTTCAAAATGACGTCATCAAATTACAAGTTTACTCGAGCGTATCTCACTTATCCTCTGCCAATTTTCTCCCATATTTCAGTATGTTGTAGCTTATGAAATGTTCTTTCATTAATGTGAAAACAACATTTTGATTGGATGACGTCATCGCCTCGTAAAAATGGATTGAATGTATCCTTGTAGAATTTGACCAGTTTACGTGTTATCTCTATGGGAGAGCAGTTTTTCTGGCAGTGAAAATTGACATGACTCTCTTTTTCGAGCACTAGCTCACTTTTGCTTCGGTGAATTTTTCCCAGATTTTAGTATGTTGTAGCTGAGACTTTGGGCTATCGTAAGTGTGCCCTTCATTTTTTCGTACGACGTCGGCATCACGTCGAAAAACTTGGTTGAAAATGGCACGTGGCTTCGATGCAGCGTCATTTTGCTTAATACACAGGGCCTATGGAGCATGAAATAGGTCATTGCATAGCGCATCCGACTCGTAATCCTAAGGTCCCTGGTTCGAGGCTCACCCCTGCCAATATTTTTTTTTTCATTTTTTTAAACACTTTTTTTCTTCTTTTTCTTTAGTTAGTCTTAATCTCCCTTCCTAACTTTATCTTTTTCTGATTTTTTTATGCTTCTCCTTCAAATTTCTATAAAATAACATATTTTTTTCTTTATTTTTCTTTCTTTCTACTACTTTCTGTGCAATAGATGAACAACAACAATGGCTATCAATCCCATATTTTGCACATGTTTAGTTCATGTCACGTTCATTATTTCATAAAATAACAACTACTTGATCAGACACCATCTTGGGTATGTAAATTAGGGTCAAAGGTCATAAATGTTTCATCCTGTATCTTGGTGAATACATGTCCTATCTTTCCCATATTTTGCACACACAAAGACCATGTAACAAGGATAATTTCACAAAATAACCACTTTTTGCTCAGACGCCATCTTGGGTGTGCAAAGTGAGGTCAAAGGTCATATGTACTTCTTTCTGTATTTTCGTTATGACGTGTTATCTCTATGGGAGGGATTTTTTTTTAATGTGAAAATCGACATGCTTTTCTTTATCGAGCACTAGCTCTCACTTACCCTTCGGTGAATTTCTCCCAGATTTTATGTTGTACCTAAGACTTTGCATTTTGCATCTTGGTGAATACCTGTCCTATCTTTGCCATATTTTGCACACGAATATAGACGATGTCGCAAGAATCATTTCACAAAATAACCACTTTTTCCTCAGATGCCATCTTGGGAATGTAAAGGTGGGTCAAAGGTCATATGTATTCGTTGCTGTATCTTCGTTATTCAGTGTATACAGAATTGGTACCAAAGATGGCAGATATGACTCCCTTTTCTAAATGAGAATCCAAACCTCACACGGCCAATGTCTCTAAACACAGATGAAACTTGTATTGTCATGCCTATTACGATCAGGACTCGAATCATTGATTAAAAAAAAAATCGGATCACCTTAATTTGTCAGTGATGACAAATTACAATCTCTAGTTTCTTTTTCTTATCTCAGTTTTATCACCCCTTCTACTCTCTTTTCAACAAAAAAAAAAAAAAAAAAAAATGATGTTGCCATCTTGAGTATGGGACTCGTGTTCCAGCTTCGCTCTGCACACTCTCAGTTTGATGCCTGTCACCATTGATGTACTGTAAAAGTTTGTCATGTGTGGAATCTGCTGTACCCAAAGGTTCTCTGGACAATGGAAACGGGGAAAACGTGGGCCCCACTTTTCAGGTATTGATAGACAAGATGTAGAGACAAAATGTCATATTTGTGTCTGAAAGTAAAAACTATACAAATGATAAAAGGAAGAGCCTCAAAATAGCTTTATTCTATTGAGTGATGAGGGAATTTTGCTGCAGAAGTTGTCTTGCCATCAATAATTTGGCAAGTCTGAATTTCACTGCATATACTCAGTGGAGGAAGAGGTGAAGAAACTGGTAAAATCTGTAGGGAAATTTACAAATATTTGATTTCAGGAAAAATTCAAAAAAATTGAAACTTTGATTTTGGAAAAATGTGTCACAAATCAGCTGTACATACAATAATCAAGGGAGTAGGCAATTGGTAGAATAAACACCAAAGGGCTTAAATGGAGGAGAGCTTTTCTTTTCTTTTTTTTTTAGTCTTGATCATGAAAACTGAGAGTGAAATAGCCTTTACATTAGACATTAGACTGCAGAAATTTTTTTTTTTTTCTAGGGCTTGATGAGTTAATCAAAATGCTCATTATGTATGGCAGTGCACTCACACATGTTGCTGAATCGATCCGTTCTGTTAAGGAAGTTTTACCATGACTTGCCTGGTGGCTTTTGTTTTTGTCTCTGTCCTCTTTTTTTTTTTTAAAGTGGTCTTTACTCAAACTCCTTTCCCTTCAAGTTACTGGTGTCGTGTGATGTCGTGAATTGCACAAAAAAAAAAGAAAGAAAGAAGAGAGATGGCGCAAGCAAGCAACCCTTGGAGCGTTCTTTCCATCCGTCGGTGATCAATGGCATTCATTGAAGAGATGCGATCATCGACGGGGACGGGGAAGAACGGGTCTCCCTGATGCGGGCTGGCTTGAGATTAATGGAAATCAATGACTGCTGTGAGGGCACTCGCTGCAATAGGAGTGCAGTAACCTCCCAGGGTATCTACAGGAACGTAAGGCGGTTCATCTTCTTGTTTTCCCGACGGAAAGGCCGTTCGAAGAAACATCGGTTTCTCTTTTCCTGTGTTTGGAATGTGTATGAAGAGCTGGGCATGAACGACGGGCTTGGGTATTAAACCGGGACTTGTTTCGTGTAATTGGAAGATATGCGTCTGCCCCGTGTCCAAATGATCGTGACTTTTGTGGGGGAAGTTCGGTTGAACCCCAAACCAGACTTTGAGATGTGATGGGCTTCCACACAGTACCTTGGTACCTTGATTTCTTGATCATTTGTCATATTGTATGTTTTGAGTGAAACTTTGATGCACATTCAGTCAATCTTCATTTGTGCGTTCAGGTGTCACATCATTTTCAAATATGGTAGGAGGCACCAGGGGACGGAAATTGTAGGCACTCATCCAAATTTCTTTATTCCCTTGGCAAAATCCAAATTTTTCATTCTTCCGCCAAATCTGCTGTTGTAAACATATATTTCTATATCAACATAAAAGACACAGGTGCCTGTGGCCAGGAATGCACAGTTTTAAAGTCATCAGTTTAATATGTCACAAAGCATCACACACTTGAAACAGAGTTCTTACAGGACTTCATATGTATTTGTTTCCTATGTACATCTTTGCAAACTTCAAAACATAAAGGAGCAAAAAAAGGTGCAAACAAAAGCTCAACCAAAGCACTTTTTTTTTTTTTCTGTCGGATGCGACCTGAGGGTCTGACAGCAGTGTTGGATGGGTAGCTACGGTACCCGTATATTGTGGAATCGCTACGGCTTCAGTGAGCACATTGCATTGTGCAAGCCACCCGCTCGTCAAAAGGATGTAACATGTGAACACGCAGCAGCTTACTATGTACATGCAATTTAAACTGAAAGCCTCAAGCACTGAAGTCAGTCATGAGTAGCCCTCCAGTTTTAAAGGCAGACATTTCTCGTTCAGATTTGCGTAATTGACGAGTAATGTGGCAAAAAGAAATCACAGTGAAGTTCCCGTGGTGATTGATTTACGTTTGATTCTTTGAAAGAGTTAACCCGTTTAGAATTTTAAACACGTACACATGTAATCGTCACAGCGACCTTTCATTCTGAAAACGACTGCAATATCGAAAGGCCAACAAACATCACATATAGACAAAACTATTTGATTGAGTAGTAGTCCAGCTAGCTATGCTGTTTTCTGTTTTAGACCCTGGGAGAGCAGATTGATAAGTAAAGGTCATTGGATATTACTCAATCACATGGCACACAATTGACCAATAGGCATTTAGAAATTGTCCTTCTCTCCTTTCCCGAGAATGTCATCTATATGCAACTGTTCCGCAAAGCCTCGTTTGGAAAATGTGTAGCCCTTGGATTGGGTATTGACGCATGATAATCATAGTAATTGGGTTCATTGTCGTGTTAATGACATTTATTAGTCAGACCTGGAATTTCATTTTAGTGGTTTAAGTGTTACTGGAAATTCCATCAGCTGCATTAGTCGCGGAAAATTAGATGATAATTTGTTATGTCAGCTGTCAATAAACACAAGTCTTATGGGAATTCTGTTCTAGATACTATAAAGTGTCATTCACACAGACAAAATAGTGCAATTTTGATCGCGATCCAAATATTTGGGTACCAAGATTTTTTGAGTCATCTAAGACCATGATGATATTGTTATGATACCTTGTAACTTTGTGTAATGTTTTATGTCGGTGTGTTTTATATCACATTTATATATCACATGTAGACGTGTAGATAGATGGATAATATTTATGTGTGTAAATTTGTGCATACTGTAAAAGTGGACATTTTCGCGCATTTCGCGCAACCAGAAACTAGCGCGAAAATAAAAGCACGCGAATATTTTTGCATGCCATATGTTCCAGTGGTTGATGTCTTGATTCCGTGGAATTAAAAACACGCGAAAATCTTCTCACCCGGCCAAGCGCGAAAAATTAGTCGCGCGAAAATATCCACTTTTACAGTAATCTACAGATACGTGGGGGTGTTCTTGAAACAGTGGAGATAAAGCAAGCAAAAATACAGCACAATGAAAGAACACAGGCTGAGGTATAATGGATTCTGCAAGCATCCAGTATTGTGATTGGTACCTTGCTATGAAGAGTATCACATGGCGTCATATATAGATGGATATAGATGGGTGTTTGGAAATGTTTACACCGGTCATGCCACTTAAATGGTCGTAATCTAGTGGAGTCATAGCCGATTGTTGGCACTGTTTGCTTTATTTTGAAGCCAGGAATGAAAGGGTGTTCAAATATCATTACTCCTTCCATGCTAATGCAATCGTCTAGTCTCAAACCCTTGTGTAAACACTTGGAACTTTTGATTGATATCAGTATCCATTCTCGGAGAGGATGACGCAGGCACCGAACTAACAGAAAATGATACAAATAAGACTGAGCAAGTCAATCAGAATGCTGAGAAATTAACTGTAACCCACAGACAACACTACAAATAAATTGACAGTTACCAGACTCAAAGACATTTGTTCAAGTAGATATTGATATACCTGTACATAGGTCAATGAAATCATTATAAAGCTGAGGGACATATATAACAAATCATTAGCAATGGCTGGTGATCCGGGGCCTCCAGGAATACAATGTACATTGTACATTATAGATGTCAAGCCATGGATGCTTTATTATAAACAATGTGTTTAGGTGGCCTGATGGGGTGACCCCAAATTTTGATGTGTATGTGTTTTTAATTTTCTCATCCAGAGAAGGGGGAGAATAACTTGATTCTGGCTGAATGTTTGATAGCTGCATACAGTAGCTGCATGTACAAGCTAGCTGCCATGACTAGGGTTGCCAGATCTCTGGGATCCTTCATATGCCAAACTCATCTATTTTACTTCCAGATTCGGCCAAACTCTTTTTACTCATGCCCAGGTTTCACGGCCGAATGTTATCTATCCAAAGATATAAAGAAGTAGGCATTGGTACCAATATAGATGCTGTCATGTCAGGCAGTCCCAAATCATAAAATGATACCTGATTGACTCCAAATTTAGTGACATGTACACATTTTGTATGCAGGTTTTTGGATTTGAGTTTAACGTTACTTGATCCTAGCCAGTCTGTGAATACAGCCGAAGAGGGCATGCTAAAATGTAGGTTTTGTATTAGAGCATTTCTATTGGCCCTTGGCTAATGCGTTGTCTTAATCATAACATTGTAAAATTACATAAATGTGCATTAATTCTTAGTCATAGTGCATGGTATTTGTAGCACTTTATCATACCTGCCAATTTTCTCACAATTATCATGGATTAGTACTGTATCATCTAAATGTTAAATATATTTTTTTAAACATTTTTCAGGTACCAAAATTTCTTTGTCAGGCCATCAAAAAAGAGTTAGTGTGGAGCCTTGTGTGTCCAAGTGTATACATTCGTCAGCTATCAGCCCAAAGTGTTCTAATGATTTTTCTCCAAATGACTCGAACTTCAGAACTGAAAGCAAGCATCCAAGTCTGATGCTGCACTCCTGGATCCAACCCAAAGGAGCTCTGAGAGAACGAACAACACAGAGCCTCTAAAAAACATGCGTCCGAATTTGATTTATTGTTAATACTCCAGTGCCTTCTGGCCAGTACATCCCTTGCTAATTAAATTTTCTGGCAGTATGTGGGGTAGCAAGGAATAACCAAACAGTGTTACAGTCCTATGGCCCGGGGATATATGGCGAATGTTTGGGAAGTTTATGTGAATCAAGGTCTGTCTGTAATTTTCTTGTATTTGCAAAGTAGTGGGGGGGGGGGGGGCGGCTATGAGAAGGATGTGCGTGTATTTATGTGAGCGAAAGAGTGTGAATTCAAGGGCGAATCAAACTAATGAAGTATCAAGAAACAGAATACTGGGCTCTGTTCTTGTTCTCTTCTACCTCATGCCTCCTATTATCATAATGTGACCAGACGACATTAAGAAAAGCAAACAGACAAACAACACGTGAACGAGCCCCAAAATAGGAAAAAAACTAAAACAAAAATAGGAACCACAAAAAAGCAACAAAACACTGATTTCATGAATAATGATAATGATGTGGTCTCAAATGCCCAGGTAACATTTTCAGTGGAAACCCTACTCTTTGCAAATTGTCCAAACGCATTGCCAGGTAAACACTAAAGGGACAAGAGGGGGTCACAGCGGGTAAGACGTTTTGTTCAAAGATGTCTTTTCTTCACAGGATTTGAACCCTGGGCCTGCTGTTTATAGAATACAGGGCCTCATCCACTGCATCACAACAAATGCAACTCCTAACAAGCAAGCAACAAACAAACAAAATACAAAAACACACACACGTGTGTGCACTCACACATTATATGGAATCAGATATATATCTTAAATATGAAGTGTATTTATAAACAAGTAAACCTACTGAATGAAGTATGGGACAGATAGTCCTACATACATAAAAGATAAAGTCATTCTCTGCATGCACACATTCTCCCCCAATCAATTTTCTGGGAAAAAAAAAGTGCAAACCTGCGTACCATGCAAATCAGCTGAAAATATGAATAATAAATGGATGGAAGGAAGGATGGACATACATGTATACACAAATCCTTCACTTTTGTAGGAATAGGTGAATTAAAGACCACATTATTAATGCAAACAGTGCGGGAGTCAAACAGAATCAAATTTAAAGCAGTTATGCAACAGGGGGCTGTTAACCCTCTTACCACCAGGATTTTGGATTACTGTGGATGTTTATATGCAGCACAGTGCTCCGTAGAGCCGAGAGTGATCAAGGCGAGAAAATTAACTTTCACACTGGTGTCATTGATGCTCCGGGTAGTCGATAGTCCGATATGGATCTGACCCAGAAAGTAATTTTTCTGCCATTGATTAGATCATGCTGTTCATCTGCA
This sequence comes from Diadema antillarum, assembly GCF_040938485.1. Lineage (NCBI taxonomy): Eukaryota > Metazoa > Echinodermata > Echinoidea > Diadematoida > Diadematidae > Diadema > Diadema antillarum. The sequence continues at coordinate 4,094,417 of NW_027270917.1, forward strand.
GCATCGCCATCAACACCTTGGTGGCACACTTACGTGCGTTCTTACAACACTACATACTGTACGTGCAAACACACAGACATGCAGACACGTTTGCATGCTCAATTTGATTCACTCGTGTTTGAATACACACACATTTAATCACATGATATTTAATATTCAAATGTGCATACACATATACATCACACACACACATGCATCATTAGCACACCCTTGCACAAACACACACACATGCACACACACAAATCTATATTTAAGCCCACTAGAAACATTTTTCTTCATCTTCATTCAAATATTTGAAAGCTAGATAGAAGAGAAGGCAAATGAAGGGGGGGGGGGGGGGAGTCTGATCTACGAATGTACAGACTGAGGCTTCTCCGTCCACACCACCATGCTTACAACCCAGGCTCTAATTTGGTTTTGGCGCGTAGTAAGGGACGAACGCAGTGTTTTCTGCCCAGCCCTCACTTTACCAATTTATCTGGCCGAGCGCACACCACTCACTGGTAGAGACGGGTCCTGCGAGCACTCCCTACCTCTCTCTCTGTCTCTCCCCCTCTCGCCCGCATCTGCTCGGCTCGCCGGCGAGCATTAATTGCGGATTGAGTGGGAGAGGATATTAAGTGGAAGCCTTCCTCCTGATCAAAACACCGCGCAGCATTCTGCGTGTGAGCCGTGTGCGGAGGGACTGCTTCTCTTCACTACACGACACGACACGACACAACGGGGCGGCGGGGTATTCTCTCGCCCTTTCGCAGGCCATCAACTCGGCTGCCAGCGTAATCAGCCCACTTGATTTATGTTATCATCTGGATGATAAGCAGCTACTCTCTGTGTGCGTGTGTGTGAGGTAAGGTTTGGCGCAGCGGCGAGGGAGCGCAGGATTATATTTTGGTTGTAAATAATCTGCTTTCAGCCAGGAAGTGTCTTAGAACTCTCAGAGGACCATGTCTGCGTTTCGTGTCTTTTACTGGTCCCTATAGCTTGTTCTGATATGGCTTGTTTAATATCTTGCCGAGATGTATTTCCAATGTACAGTTTAATCCATTGACTCTTATTGAGAAGAATATAATGTGATGCCTCCACTAGGTGAGTTGCTTGAGGCAAAGGCAGAAATCATCTTCATATAGAAATCATCTTCTAGCCCAAGAGAAATCAGGAGAGAATATTTCGCCAGTTTGCAGAATAGTATGTTTTCTACGCCAACAGATTTGCTTTTGCCACTTCTGTATGTCCATTATTCCAGTAGTGTATACCATCTTTTTTTAACATATCTGACCCTTAAAAAAACCCACACATTTTGTAGTTTGATGTTGTATCTGATATTATAGTACTTTGTTTTGTTTCTATTTTGCTATTTTAAATGTTTTACGAGTAAGGGTAAAATCTTTTTTTTTTTTTTTGGAGCCCTTTGCTGTCCATATGTTCTTTTTTGTTTTGATTGCAGAATTTCAGAGTCCCTTTACTTTCTGAATATTAAACCAGTTCTTGAAATAACAATGCATTTGAAAATCAAAGTTTTTCTTTCTGTCTTTCATATTGACATATTATTTTTTAATTCTCTGTGATTTTGTATCGATTTCATAATAAATTCAGTTTGTGCTACCTAATTTTTACCCAACATTAAATCTGCACTTAAAATTCAGGAATAACAATTTAATGATAACAAAATGATCACCTCTAAAGCAACATTTACCCAGTCCGTAATGGGACAAAGGTTTGCGGTCACTTACTCTAACGGCAGAAAAAATTGTGTTGACTTTATGGGCCATATCACAGCTTAAGGATATCCTTCTCAACCTAGACTCCAATCCAGTACTCTGCAGTTTCTTGTGAACCAGGTGCGTACGAGGCCGTTACTGTCATTTTTATGACCGGCCTCTAGTGAAATGATTTCATTGCAGTGTGATAGAAGGTTGTTGTTTTTTTTTTTGACTTGCCTTTGTTTCAATAGAGGCCATAGGGCCTGCTAATTCATGCCATCAGAAAGGTTGTGACACATCGGTAAAAGCTGCTATTAAAGTAACTGTACCAAATGTCCAAATGTCACCAGAAAAACATTGCCAGAAAAACTGCAGCCCACGGAGTATGACTTTTCTTAAGTCTGCCCGAAGTTTGCAAGACAGTTTGCAGTCTGCACATGCTCACTGCACATGACTTGTCAATATGTCTCTTGGCCTACACCCAATGGGCACATGCAGCATATTCAGCTGATTGGCCAGGCTATTGTTACATCATAATCATAGTTGTGCACAGCAGACTTCATAGCTATTGGTGCTTGAATATGCAAAAAAATAAAAAATGAAAAAAAAAATTATGATAATAATAATTATATTTCTAACTTGAGGATTCCTTGTTGCGATGTTGATTAAAAGTTGTTTTCGTTTGTTGTTGTTGTTGCTGTGTCAAAGTGTAACATGAGGAGCTCACACAGTGTGATGATTACATTGTGGGTTTTTTTTTTCTTTGTGTTGTGATGTTTCACATTGAGAATGTACCTCATGATGCTGATTGAAGTTGTAGGGTAAAGATCAGGGATACTGTGTGTAGAGCATTGTTGAACAAGACTGTCACACTTGGAAATGACATACTCTGGAATTGTAAATTATTGCATTCTCTATGAGTATTATTTCTCACTTGGCCGGGTAAGATGAATTTCAAATTTTTTTTCAATTTTGTGGCTGGACAGGACAATTGAGTGAGCACTTCATACAGCTCACCACTGCCTAGGCAGTGAATAGCTTTGGCAGGATGTAGGGCCTTCTGCAGTTAAAGGTAATTGGTCTGCATGACAACAGGAAATGCACTCACACTGCAGGGGTATCATTTTACAGAACTTTATACCCCAACAATATATCTACCTTGAGATTAAAAGATATGAAATAATGTTACAAATATATACAAGCGAAAAGTTTTTATTTTAGTGCTGGTTTCATGTCTCGCAGTATGTGTGAAAATTTCCGTACCATGAAACTTTCTATTTTTACAGTAATCGGAGCTTTTCCAAAGATTGATTTTAAAAATTTGTCGATATTGGAGCATCATCCACTCCCATGACTTGAGATTTGAAAAAAAAAGAAATGTCTGTCGGACATGTCAAGAGGCCAAGCAAAATTTTTTACCAGCTACCGTGACTGATATTTACTCGTGATCACATTACACACACATGAACTGCATCTGTACAATGATGTAGACAGTTGTCATAGAAACCAAATTTTTATGAGCTCCCCTCTGACATAGATGATCCATCCCTGATTATAGTCTGAAGTTCACACCAGCGTGCTTATCGGAGGGGAAAATTAGACTCCCGCGGCAGAGGTGGGATGCGAGGGGGAAAAAAAAAAGACAAATCCAATTTAAGTCATCATACCAATAAGAGGGGGGCCACATCTGTGAAAATTATGAATTATTGCAGACAAAAACGCATTCTCACACAATCGCTCCTCAATCTGCGCTCGATCCCAAAATGTGGTCGTAATTGGCAGCATACCTGTTCAGGGCCAGAATGATTTCCAGCCGTTTTTTGGGGGGAAATAATTAGGTCAGCCAAACATTAGACAGATACTATCCAGTTGGGATTTGTACTAGCAGACGGCGAAGAGAAAATGATGCAGTGATGCACCTGCGAGCCAGCAGCAGTAGAATTGGCGAGGGGGAAGGGGGATTATGGATTCCACCATCACAGCATCTGCATATTCTTGTCTGTCATCGTTTATAATATAAGTCTAGCATTAGCAATACATAGTGTATTTGCTGTAGCAGCATGTCTCTGCAATGACTGTTACATTGGATGATCACCAACTCTTGATGCATTGCAAGTTTACACCGTCATTATGAGGATGAGATATAGTTTTGTGTTATTGTGCCATGTCTTGCAGTGCTCTGGATGTACTGTAGGAGTAATATAAAGTGGGAGAGATGTAATAACTTTGTATATTCTGCTGTGCACTTCATTTGAAGAGGTGGTGTATTACACAGTTTTGAGCTTGGTGTGAAGGGAGCACCAATATTTTCCACCAAATAAAACTGTGCCATTTTCTTCAGGTATTACAGTATTACTGTAGTATGAAAAGGAAGGGACCACCATTTCTCAGTGGAGGAAGTAAATCAGGGAATATCTGTTTGTTCGCCATAAGTATAGGCACAAAATGAAAGTACCTTGACAGCCAACTTTTATTCTTCATATTTTGTAAATCTATAGCACACTGTCCCAGTGGCACGTACGAAAGAGCCATTTAGGTCAAAGGACTTAATATCACTCGAGAGCAGTATATTCATTTGTCCGCATATGGAGGCTGACTTACAGTCCCCCCCCCCCCCCACATCCTTGCAAGGAACTGTTTTAGTATGACTGTGATTAAGGTTTCGAGAATGTTGTGCCAGCACAACCCCTCAGATGCAGAGCAACCCTAGCCTTTATTTTTACAGATTCAGTTCCTAGGTAAAAAGCGGCAGTGAATTTCCTCTCCTTTAGAATATTTTGTTTCCACATTCCTCACACAAATTCAAAGAATTCTCGTCTTTGCTACATTTCTTTCTTCAAACAAACTTTCTTTTAATAGAACCAACTTGGCTCTCAGCTACTAACATTACCTACATTATCTTTCATGGACCAGTCATCTCTACAAGTAAGTCTGTGAAAGTTTGGCAAGCTGAAACCACCGATAAACAGAAAATGCTGTCCTTTGGAGTAGTTGGTATTAAGAGATGTGGGATGGAATTAGAAGGTCTTATCAAATTCCATTTGGACCGCTTACATGCCAGAAGGAACCTGACGTCTGCATCGGCAAACAACAACCACTCCATCCTTTACACAAATATGCATAAATCATCACAAATGTTTATCCAGAGTGTCCTGTATCTATTCTGGAGATGAGTGCATGGCTGTATCTCTGCACCAAAGTAGTTGATGTTTGAATGGGTCCTTGTAAAAAAAAAAAAAAAAATCCTAGCTCTGTTCTCGAGAGGCAGAACCCCAGCGATTGGATGTGTCAGTGGTCTTTAACCCTCTGGCTGCTAGGAACGCAGTGACTGATTAATGTTAGCGTGTGACTTGATGATAATTTATGTGACAGATGCAACCATGAATGAGTCAAAGCTGCAAGAGGTTTGCTACATCTATGTAATAGTCCATGAGACCAAGGCAGTCACTTTGGATCTTCCAGTGTAGTTAGCATTGGTTGTTCCAGTAGAAAGAGCATTTCGTGTTAAAAATAAAATAATGACAAAATAAAGAGTGAAAAACTATACAATAAGCTAGTAACAAATGTTTGAAGATGAGAAAAAAACCCAACACCCAGCCATTCTTGTGTCTTGTCTTGTCAACCATCTACAAATTCAGGTTCAGGTCTGTAGTTCCAATGTAACAGAAGTTATCTTTGTTTGTTTGTTTGTTTGTTTGTTCATTTGTTTCTTAGTGAACAGATAAACTTTTGGCCAGTAAGCACATTGCCTCCTCCTTTTTCTACCTTTGTTTTTTTGTTCTTCATTTTGGAATGAGAAATAAATGTTGCAGTCATTGTGGGCCTGTCTTATATTGCATAACATTTTACAGTATTTTCAGGCATCTTTTGGTCACCTTAAGACTGCTCTTCCATAGAAGCAGTGAACTGATTCATTTGGCCTAAATTCCCCTTGAAGGTATGACTTTACCTTAATATACATGTGGACAATGGAGTGAATGCAGCAATATCAGTAGAACACATCAGTAATCCGTTCAAAAGTTATGAATTTTCAGCACTTCTGCACAGTCACTGCTGGATGAGAAGACTACTACCGGTTATAATGTCACATGTTTAGAACGATAGAAGGAAAATATAAAGAGAATTCCACAAAATTTCCTTTTTTTCCCCCAAAAAAGATATACCAATCCTGGACTTGTTAATGACATCTGTTAAGGGTAATATTATACCTCCTGCTTTCTGAATGAGGCAAGTCAAGTACTCTTTTGATATGCTAGAAAAATGAAAATATGTCAAATTAATCTATATATTTTCTTTACATCGTTCTGCACTTGTAACATCACAGACTGCAGTAGTCTACTTATCCAGGGATAAATATTTATAACTATTAAATGGATTGTCCAACTTTTCTCAAACTTTCACTGATGTGTTCTACTGATATCGCTGCATTCACTCAGTCCCAACATAATATGAAGGCAAACTTGGACTTTCTTTAAGTATGCTCCTTTGCAGAAGCAGTGAACCAATTCGTTTTGCCTGTACTGGGGAAATTCCCCTAAAAGGTATGGGTTGGTTTAAATGAGACACAATATATATTCATAAAAAGCACCACTAGATGGTTGCTGCCCAATGAATTGCATTTTTTCCACCTGCATATCAGTATTAGAGCACTTGCAGAAATAGCAATGGAAGCCTGCCCTCACATGCCCTCATAATGTGCCCTCCCCTGTACATGTAGTTTTGCCAATAATCCAGTGAGATCTCGCTTAAAACCATTTTCCTGATCACAGGCAAAAGTGTGATGCCCCAAATATCTAGCCTCATTCTCATGAAAGAAATCCACAGTTTTTATCAGAACTCACTCCTCACAGAACTGATAGAATGTTTTGAGCAGCAATCTTCTAATAGAAAACATCTCAGTCCTTCAAAAGGGCCTCTCACATTTTTCAAGGGCAAACAGTTTCCGTTTCGTGTCCTCGATTATATCCTGCTAACTGCGGTGATTTGTTATGTAATCCGGCAAAATGATGAACCTGAACCATAGTAGTCATCAACTAGCCATGAGATACATACAAAATTCAATGGTACATGCAGATTATTAATTAGGTCAGTATTTTGATTTCCTTTTCTTTTCTTTTTCTGTCGTTCATATGACTGAGGACAGTGGGGGTATACTAGTAGTATATCATGCCCAGATGATCAGCGCTTCCAGCTAGGCTCGTCTGTGGCACATCGGTGGCATTTCTATCATCGAGTTGTAATAACAACTGGAGTAACTTGTATACCTGTTTTCTTTCACCTCAATTGTTCAAATGGTTCTACTGCCTTTTTTCTGCCTCCCTCCTTTGCTTTTATTCTCTCTCAATCTCTCTTTATCTATCTATCTCCCTATATCTCTCTCTCTACCTCGTTCTTTCTCTTTTCTCCACCTCTTACTCTTCCTCCAAGTCATCATCCCTCTCTCCTCTCCTCTGTACCTTTCTCCCTGTCTCCGTCTCTTCTCCCAATTACTGTCATCATTACAAGAGTCCCAGAAGAAGGCTAGTGTGTTGAGAGGGGCAGGTTGTTCCCAGAATGCAAAGCCCAAATTCCATGAAGGAGGTAATCTTTGCCATGGAAGAGTCCAACCCATGGCTTAAGATCATGAGGTAAACGTAGCAGGTGCAGTCTCATTGAAAGAGAGATTTTTGGAAAAAGAAATTACAATACATTTGTTTTAGTTTTGTCTTGTTTTTCTTCAGTTGATGTTGATTCCAAGGAAAGCACTTCAGGGGTGTCATAACTTATATCTGACAAGATGTATCTACCTGGTAGAATCCTATCCTACAGTGATTAAGTATTTAAAAGGATGGCATAGCTTTGGTTGACTTGGGGCTTCAGGTCTCCAACTTTTTTGTGAGATAATGAGAAACTTCTTGTGAAATATTAAAGAACATACAAGTCTAAGAGAAAATCAAAGTTTATTTGATGGATATTGGTTTTGAAATGGCTTAGCTATCCAAAAACAAAGAGGTCCTAATAAAAGGTGAGACCCACCTTTTCTTTGTAGAACTTTATGTTACTTTGTTTTTGGATATCAGCCATTTCAAAACATATCTTTATCAAATAAACTTTGAATTGCTCTGAGAATTGTATGCTCTTTAATATTTCATATAAGTGGTTTCTTATAATCACACAAAAATTAAAACCTGAATCTCCATCTCCAACAGAACTATACCACCTCTTTAACCTCACATTATTATCCCCCATGGTGCTCCCAAATGGGAACAAGCTCTGCAAAGCGTATCGAGAGTTGTGTGTTTTGATTAATAGACCATTGAGTTTGTGATGCAACCATCGTATTTAATATCATTTGCATTTTGCAACTGGCAAGAACACTTACTTCAATGTGTGAACACTTCGTAACCCTAAACCTAATTAGACTTAACATTTCAGGGAAAATATGCTTACAAACAGGAATGATTTTATAGTCTTGAAACTCATAGGATGCCTGCTTATTTGCATGTTCTTCTGGGCATCCATCTCCCATCATTCAGTCGCCGTGGTGACGAGAGGTGTCCTGCCAGTCCGTCCCGTTCTGGTGGTCACTGTAGGTTGAGGCGTCCAGCTGAGCTCTACTAATTATGATGAAGTTTTCACGGCCTAACACCCCCTAGTCTCGACTCGCAAACCCTACATGAATGTAGACATGCGGACTGTCATCATTTCACATCCTAATGATTTCTGGACTTGATTAGCTACACAGAGGCAAATTCTGTAATAAGCATTAATTGCCTTTTAATACTTAACAATTTCACATTCTGTTGCTCTTTGGGCTAATTTAATCAGTGTCTCATAATTGTAGCACAGCCTTCATATCACGTTATGATGGAAACTAGGAGTGCATATATTTAGAATGTATTGACACCAAGTAGGGGGAAGGCATTACTTGTGAAATGAGGGATGTAGCAACGAATGCGTTGGGTGGCCCTGGACATCAGCGGAAAATTTTATGCCAGTCCCACGTCACAGATGATCTTTCCTCTACTTGTTTTCTTCCCCCTCTCCACCCAATGTTGTTTGAGGTAATAGACCCTGTGTGAGAGCATGCTTGTAATGACAAAATCAGATGTGTAAACATTATAATTCATGGCCAAAATATGACATTTAAGGTAGCCAGAGCCCTGGAACTTTTTTTTTTTTTCGAGGAGTCACATGCAATGCTAGAATTAACATGCTTCCCCTTGAAGTTATATATTATTGAGTATGTATACTCATGATTTTTATCATGGCTATCACTCCAAGTACTGGATAATCTGTGTTTACTTATGGTGATGAAGGGCAATTTGTCAATCAGTTGCAATAAAAACAACTTGATGCAAGAATCATTGATTTGAATAAATTATGCAGTGCCCGCTGCTATACAGGGCTCAGAACTATCACTGCCTGGTGGGCAGAAGCTCGGTGGTCTAGTGGATATGACGCATTAACTGGCAACTCTATCTATCTATCTATGTCTAGCAAGCAGGAGATCGTGGGTTCGAATTCCACCCAAGTATGTATGCCCATGAATTTTAACGTGGCTTAATATATTACTCAAACCACTGAGTGATCAGTGTGTGTTTGTGTTTATGAAGGGCAATTTGTCCATTAGTTGCAGCACATACATTTCGGGTTTAGCTGGAGAAAGTTATCACACAGCATTTGGGTAAGAAAAGAAGCTCTTTGCTGTGATGCACAATGGAGATACCTTTAAGTTATTAGGAGTAAGAGTGTCTTTCTCATACTTAATAACTTGGATTGAAATTGGGAGTGCAAGTCAGCGAATATGACTGAGACAGTGAAATAATATTAAAGATATGATGAAAAGCTGTTTTTCTTATTGTAAAAGCCATTAAAGGAATAACATATTATAAAAAACGTAAAATCTCTAAAAAGTGAGCCTGTGTTTATTGTGTAAGAATTGATGTGATTTTTTTTTTGCGATATTATGTAGGGTAGGTAAAGTTATGAATGTGGAAATGATGCACTATTTGCATGCAAATTACTGTAAAACCTGACATTTTTCACAATTACCTTCAAGAGGAGCCAAGATTTGCAAAATTAGATTACAGGCAAAAGTTTCTGTCTACATAAAGCATTGAATGCCAGTGGCATTTCCTGAAAGTTTCATGCCACGACAAAGGCCGTTGGCTCCAAGTCGTAAAAGTTTCATGCCGCGCATGTTTCTGGTTTAAAGTACATATGATGCAAGAGGCTGCCGACAGTGGAGTATTGTCTGGCCTTACTGCAGCACCCATCTGGTGATCGTTCCAACGGAAGTGGCCATCACCTTTGCCGCATCAAAGGGAACCCTTCCCAATGCATATTTCATGCTGGTCTGTGAGCCATGAGATTTGTCACCCACCTCTGTGTGGTGGGATGATTGAAGTATCGGTATTAACAAGGACTATGAAGAGGGCACAAACTTCTGCAATTTGGCCATTCTTTGAAGAATGGCACGCAAGTGCTCTTCTGTTTTTTTTTGGGGGGGGGGGGGGGGGAAAGTGAGGGGGCAAGCATCCTCGAAGTTGATCAAAAGTTGCTAAAATGCGGTATGATTTGGAAAGAAAACTAGTCTGTCAAATCTTTGTGTACACATTGGCAGTGTGAAGCAACAGTCTTTTAAATTTTGGCCATTATTCCATGCCAAACTGGATACACATTGTTTTTGAAGCACCGGAAAAAAAATATCCTTGCAACACTCTCTTTCTCTCCAGGCCCCTGTTAGAGAAGGTGTGAATGTGTGGATCTGATGTGAGGTTGACAACAATGCTTTGTTAAAGACCTAAATTGTGATAATATAACATCTGCAAATGTATGTACATCTGTTGTGTATTGAAACAATAGGCCTTTTTTTTAATACACTGTGAAACCATTTGATACCATTCAAGAGTAGAGTCTCCAGCCATTCTTATAGTTGACATCTTTATTTTGGAATTTAGCAGAAATTTGAAAAATCAGCCACTGTGAGTAGTTAACTTCAAAATTAAGTCTTTCTAACCGATGGTAGATTTCTAGATTGTGGTATTCTGCACACGATGTGGAAGTCTACACACTATGTGGAAGTATGGAAATTGATTAACACGGTTCATTTCGTGTTGTAGTATTTTCACGCTATGAGTGTGATAGTGTAAGAAAAGCAGGGTGGCTCCAAATGGCAAGTTGCCCGCCGAATGTAACACCTGGCAAAGAAACTACAAAGACTAAATTGACTCTTGAAGGATGAAAGTGAAATCGAGGGGGGGGGGGGGGCAGAGGTGCAGAAAACAGATAAGATTACATTGATACAGTGTAGTAAGAGTTGCAAGGTCTTAGTAAAGGGCTTTATGAGGCTACAGGAAATGAAGCAAACGTGTCAACATTAGAGGGCTTATATTGTGTTGCAGGAATGTCATCAGCGCAGAGTAATGAGAGTATGCACCTTCACGGGCTTCTAAATAGACACAAGGCTATGAGTAATCTTTTCTCCCATTTATTCTTGCATTCCCCCCCTGGAGATATAGAAATAAGGCTGCCTTCCACCGAAACAGCAATACTGTAAAACCAGAAATATTCATTGCATGAAACTTTTGCGAATTGCAGCCAGCAGCCCTTTTTTGTATGGGGTGTGGCGTGAAACTTTTGCAAATTGCCACTGGCATTCAATGCATTGTGTAGACAAACACTTTTGTGAGTATTTTTTTTTCTTTTGCGAATCCTAGCTCCTCGCAAAATTTGTGAAAGTTTCATGCCTGTGAAAATTTCTGGTTTTACAGGAAATTTTATAATGTTTCCATTAATTAAACACCTTCATGGAATAAGATCTGACAAGACTAATGTTATCAAATGCCCCCTCCCCCTCCAAAAAAGAAATACATTTGTGCATTATACTATAGTTGTAATCATTGACAGAAAGGACAATTTGTTTTGAAAGAAAAAAGATGCGAAAAAATTCTGCAATGCATTTAATGCCCTGAAATTTCATACCCCATTCATCCATGCAGCTTGACCACAGGAGTGCTCTTTTAGTGTTTCAACATTTGCCCCTTTGAGTTTGTTCATACAAAGTGCCACCGCCCGCTGAGACCATGCACAAAGTGGCGGAGAGTGGCTTGACTGTCATAGTAACCCTCACGAGCGCGGGGAATTTGAACATATGAACCGCATGCACAGCGTACACTACATACCACTTACGGAGTGCGCTAAACATTGGAGACCATTTTTACAGAGTTTAGAGCGCTTTGGAATGCGTCTGAACGTAGCCTCGAGAGGGGCATAAGTTTAGAGGTCTTCAGGGCCCAATGGTCTGTTCATACTGAGTTTAGAGCACTTCAGGAGCTCTCCCAGAGCACTCTAAGTGCCATGTATGAATGGGGTGTCAGACTAAGTCATCTAGGATCTAGACTGGAAGTTCTCAGAGCAGATTTTGCAATGCTGTCAGCAACTGTGTCCCAGACATGTATCTGGAACAAATGGAAAGAAAATAAGATTCAAGACCTGGTTTACTGAAATACCAAAAACAGTATACACACCCCAGCATCTATTATTCAATATTATAAAATGGGTTCAAGAATGTAGCCAATTGGAAGCACTGAAATGAGTCACGTGTGCGTGCATTAATTTCTCAGTAAATGCACGGCCTGACGTACGTCACAATGTTTACACTAGCAGTGCGCACTCAATCAGTTGTTACAAGTGCGTCACGCGCTACTATACGCGCTGTCAATCCTGTAAACAACTTCTAGTTCGGGCTGCCACAACAGCCAGCGGCCTTTCTTGTGCATAACACGTATGGCGTACGTATACTCTTATACGTATGTACAGTACTTATGTGCGGGATTTCCGAGTGCGACGTGCGTAAATGTTTGGGACGAACATCTTCGAACACCTTGACTTTTGAGCGAGTGCTACATGTAGCTGACTAGTATTGACCCACAAAGGTACGTGAATAATGCTCTTAGTTTTCGACCCATTTTATAAAACAAATGATGCACAGGATTATTTCGTAGCGTTGGTGAAGGTGCGGCGCACCTTCACTAAAACACTCTATCCTGTGCATCATTTGTATAATATTCCACTCCAATCGTATGTGAAACTAGTGGCTGTCACAATAGCAGGACTAATGTGTATGTACTGTGTTAATGTATAACTTTTGATATATCTTCTTTTGATAGTTCACTTCAATATTTTCATGTAGTGTCTGACATGTAAAAGTTGTAGCAGTATATGTGTGTTTGCAAGTGTATGTGTGTGGATGTGTGTGCATTATGTATAATCATACCACTTTGCACATATTGCAGTGATTATGACCCGTTTTTTTTTTAATATTCATATAATTTTCCCTGACAGAAAGGCACCCATCATCTCGAGAACTCGATCCCAAGATGGCCACCACCCCGTCCTCCATGGCTGCCATGGCAACCAAGGTTGAACTGAGGCTCTCCTGCAAGAACCTCAAGAACAAAGATGTGGGCTCCAAGTCGGACCCCCTGGCTGTCGTCTTACAACAGGTTGGCCGCAGCCAGTGGGTGGAGGTGAGTTGGTTAACTCCTCGAATGCCATTTGTCACTCATCTTCAACTTGTCGCTAACTGAAGTGGGTTACTGTAAAACACAATATTTTAGTGGCATGAAGTTTTCGCGAATTAGAGCTTACTGCCTTTTTTGCAGCATGAAATTTTTGCGAGTTGCCTCTAACATTCAATGCATCTAGTATAGACAAGAACTTTCGCATGCATTTTAATTTCGCGTATTTTGGCTCTCGCGAAATTGGTGAAATTAAAATGCATGCGAACATTCCTCGTTTTACAGTACAGATGCTTTTATAGGACAGCGACGATTAATGGATTGAAATCATTAGAGGTTTCTGCAACAGAACAACGGTGAATGGAAGAGAGCTGCCAGCTGTGTAAATCCTGAGTTGATTTGTTGTCTGTATGTTTTGTTTTGTTTGTGTTTTTTTTTCATCAAGGTTGTCTGTACATATTTTTCTTTACTGGCAGGTATATTCAATTTCAGGGTTGTCTGTACATATGCTATGAAGCAGCACTTAACATTTTATCTCGTATTTCATCCTGAAAATGTTAGAATGTACCATTGACGCATCTCGATAATCCTTTAAGTGACATTCTGTCCCTGTGATGGCCGTATGAAGATGAAGATTTGCTGCCAAGAGAGAGTGGATTTACTTATATTGTATTTCACCAACTGAATACGGGGTGGAATTCTCAACTTCAGAACAGTTTATATCCTGGCAGGGAATGATAGAACTGTTGGATTTTCAACCACAAAACAAATTATTTGCTTGCTTTTTGTCCATTCTAGCTCTGCCGCACAGAACGAGTCAAGAACAATCTGAATCCTGTCTTCACCAAGAGCCTTGTTGTCGACTACTGCTTCGAGGAAGTCCAGAAGCTGCGGTTTTGCGTCTACGACATCGACAATGACACGGCGGATCTGAATGACGATGACTTCCTGGGCGAGACGGAGATGACTCTAGGCCAGGTAGGAATGGAGGTACACATCACGAGACCGACACCCACGAGTCATACAGCCCACGAGTCATACAGCTCACAAGTCATACAGCCCATGAGTTCAACACTAAGCTAACAAGGCCCACTAGACCGACACATTAAGCCCCATGTTGTATCTGTCGAACTCATGGGCTGTTTTTACCTAGTGTCGAACTCATGGGCTTTATTTGCCTAGTGTTGAACTCATGGGCTGTTTGACTCGTGGGTGTCGGTCTAGTGGGATGACCCCGAGAACGCACCCTTTATTCCTGCCATTTATCATTATCATTACCATTATTATTAATCATTATCATTACCATTTACAAAGCTGCATCAACTGGTTAAATTCATTAGATCTGAAAGCAATCTTACAAAACTTGCCAATGTTTGATAAAGATAAGTATTATTAGAATCTTCTAAGATGTGTTGCCAGGGCGGGAATCTATACATTATGTATACCAGCAATTCAAGAGATTATTGGAAGATTCTGCGACCAAAATTGAATATATAGTCGCTGGGGTGACAAGACCTTGTATCTCTAATTTTGGTGAAAATCACTTTTCCGGATAAATTGTCAGATAATATGTTAAGTGATGTCCTGTCCAAATCCTAGCTGTCTTTATCCAAATGTTACGTTATCACCAAAGGAAAACGAAAATAAAGCCAACATTACGGCACGTCAAAGGAAAGGCGAGCCTATCATTTGTTATAGTGCTTTGAAGATATTTTCTTGCTGCTATGATTCTGTGGTGAAAGTTTTCATGCTCTCCTTAAAAACATCTTTTGTTCAAGGGTCTTTATGAAATATGAGTAAAGGGTGTTAAGGTGCCTTGAACACTATGGCTTTAGTAGCAACCTAATGCCCTTATCATTCTCATACTCGATTATTTGACATTTTTGAGATAAGAGGTTTGTCACACCAACAATGATACAAATGTTGCACGTATATCACCAAAGGAAAAATGAAAATGTTAACAAAACAATTCTTCTTTTTTTTCTACTATACTTCACCCAACACAAACAAAGAAGAGTAAAACTCATGATAAGACAGTATAGCACCAAAAGTGAGAAATGTAGCTTCTGGAACTTGATGGGTCAGTCAGATGTTCATTTTGTGGACCAGGAATCGAACAAATATAAAAAGCAATTGGAGCATTGATCCCAAGGATTGGATGAAGAGGCAGCGCTCCCATTCATCAGGGGTAGATTGGAAGTTATCACTCTCTCTTTGTTCCCATCATTTCTCGAGAGCTCCCAGTAATTCTTTAGTTTGGACAGGGATGAAACTCTTCAGGTTTAAAGGCATCATCCATCCTTTCTTCATGGATTCCTGTATGCCACAATGTCACTTGATTTTAGATTCCACCTGTTGTGTTGTTGGTGTTGTTATCATCATTTAGATGTGTTACACACTCTATGCAGTACATACTGAATATCATGCAGCATTAAAAATTTTACTGATCTGTTTGGTCAAAAATGTATGATGATTATGATGCAGGGAAATGATGTGTTTTCAGAGAGTTTCTAACATTACATTGATTTAGGGAACTTGAAGATTCCATTCCTTAATACTTCACTTCATCCTTTGTGTGTGTGTGTGTATGATCACCCAGTGTGTTACTGGTGGTTTGTGGGAAACAAGGCAAGAAGGAACTGTGTTTGTATTCTATGATGCTGTCCAGTCTGCTCCAAAACCTTTTTTGGTTGGTCTTATTTTTGTCGTAAGCCTTAGCATCCTAACACTGTCACTTTGGCTTATGAGCTTCTTCGGATGTCAGACCCTCTAGAGGAAGTGTACCTTTGACCTGTAGCAAGATTCAGTGTGGTCTTCAAAGTGTAGGCCTACCTTGGATAGCATGATTTGACAGATGATTAAGTTGTTAGAAGAAACCGTGTTAGCCTGAGTAGCACAGAAGATGTGGTGAAATATTCCCAAGTAAAGTACTCGTGAGTAATCGTGCAAACTGAATATTCTCTGAAGGGCTTGCCCGGAAAGCGTCGGATCTCCCTCCGAATATTTTTGTTTTTGTGGTTGCTTCCCGCCGGATATTGTAGCCAGGGTTACATCGAGAATTTGTCCCAGTTGGGGGATCACACACATTGCATCAGTTGACAGGTTAACAGGGGAACCCTCTTTTCCCCCCCCCCTGCAAAGAGGGAGCTATAAAGTGATGCAAAAGCTGCTGCGTATGCCGACAGACCCCCTTTTTTGTTTGTTCTCCTGTCGGCGGAAACGTCAGCGACCGTGGCAGCGGAAGGGACAAGTAGAGGGGACCAGGTGTCACAGCCGATCAGAGTCCCCAAATGAATCGACGCACCGCTGATACGGGGGTGCTTAGCGGGTGCTTGTGAGCCATTAGCTGTCAGAAAGAGACAATTAGGGCTTGTTTCATTGCGAGAAAGAGGCGGTGAGGTAGCATGGAGAGTGACGCTGTTGACGTCTCGATGAAGCGATGCCTGCAGCCAGCGAAAAGAGGCTTCACTTTGCTGAAACTTTTTCGGGGGTGAGGACGAACCGCAGTAATGGAGGCTGACACCAAGAGATGATACAGGAAAGATCTGTGCCTCTCCCATCTCCAAATCTCATTCAGATGTGTCATTGAAAATTTTTAGGCTCTTTTATTTTGTCCTGAGAAGACTCAAAAACAATTGTCTTTACTTTTGTTTTAATGGGGAGGGATAGGGGTGGGGGGGGGGGGGGGGAGGGAGCAAAAATCATGAACTGCATATATGCTGCCCAAGCTTAGTAACCACAATGTTTTCTAGTGTTGTCCTTGGGTGAATCATACTTTGTACTCAGGAGAGTAATGAGGTACTATTTGAACAGAAAATTGATTTGTGAAACTGCGATTGATGTATTGATAGTTGTTCTAAAACTTCTCTCTTTCTTTTTTGTTCTTGATCCTCTTCTCCTGCCCCTTTAAAACTTCTTCTGTGAAATGCTAGGTACCACATATGCATTGCATTATTCTTATGTTTCAAAGTGCTATATTTCTGCAATTAGAAGCCGAAAAGCTCTCAGAAAGTCATATGAGTGAGTGCAGTCACATATTTTGTCAAATCACATATCAAAAAGTGAGCTTGTCAGTCGATCCTTCGTACGTTAGACAGATTTAGGAATGTTGGATACACACGCAGGCAAGAGAGTTGTTTCAAATGGTAAGTAGGAGCACCAACAGGACTGCAGTTGAGAAATGAAGAATAGTGGTGAAAGAAATTGAAAAAAGAGTGACGAAATGGAGACACAGCGCAAAGTCTGTCATGTCTGAGGTTTCAATATTTTATTTGTATTAGGACCAAATACAGATGTCTGAGATTATTTGGAAAATTTTACAGAACTAATGTTAGACACATGTTTTCTGAAGATGTCAGAAAATGGCTCACAGGGAATCTGGACGCCAAGTATGTAAAACTTGACATTCTGGTTTCGATTGTTGTTACTGTAGTGGTGGGGGAACTGCCCCAAACACGTGGATTTAGTGAATGTAGAAATACTAGAAGGACACATCTGCCGTAAAGTTTTGAGCAAAATTGGACAATCCCTTCCCTTCAAATTTTAATGTTTTCGTTGAGTCTATTTGTGCCATTGTCATTAGATATGAAGGCTACAATCTGTGTTGTCACAGTAGAGGAATGTTACAAAGAAAACAAAGAGAATTCCATTTAGAATGCCATTCTTTTAAAGACAAGTGCATGTCACTGACATACATTACTGACATATATATGCAAAGTTTAATGTTCGCCCTGCCTTTTGAAGGAGGTACGCCATGAGATCTTTCATTAAAGGTGCATAGTCCCGGTAGTGTAGAGGGCGCTGTTGATGATACTGCCGATCACCGTTAGCATTGATACGAAGATTACCGAAGTTGAACTGTCATCAAGAGTAAAGTGTGTAGGTGTTGCTAAGTAATGTTGCCTTCGTTGTCTTCTCTGCGCATCGCGCAGTCTGTAGTAATGCCAGGGTGCGTACATATGTGCTTCTTATTATGACATCACAATAGAAGTTTGCTGAAGCTGTCACGCCCCTCAGCCGAATCATGAGCCGAACTGTGATCGGACCACTGACTACAGTGAATCGGACTTCTTCAGACTCGGGGGAAGTGGGCCAAAGGGTAAGCGCTTAAGAGGAGTCGATAGCGTAGGTCTCTATAGGAAACTTGCGCCGTGCGCCCGCGTACGCATTTGACTAAAACACGAGGACCATGCACCTTTAAGCTAGAAAAAAATTGATAAATATGATGTTCCCTTTTTCTTATGTGGTTATTATGGCAAAAAGCAACAACAGCAACTTCTGAACAGAACAGCAGATTTTCCTCAAAATGCATGAATGTGGTACCGGTATATTAATATTTCTGCATTCACTGAGAATACACACATATTAAGTGTAATATTTCCCGTTGTGGAGTTTTAATAGAGGCACAGAGGCTTCTTGCATTTAGTAAAGTCTGATATACAATGTAAGGACAATTTGCATTAGGTTTTAAAATCTGTATCTGTAATTCTGCCTTCTAGTGATTATAATGCATTTTTTTTTTTGTATGAGAGAGGGAAAAAGAGACAGATTTAAAAAACAAAACAAAACAAAACACACGATATACTATGGATGCATACATGTATATGTTCTTAGGACAGGCTTTCTGTAAACACAGCAGGATGTTGAGAGGAGATAATGAATGTTTGCAACCTCTCTCTCACTCCCTGTAGGGATCTTGGGATGATTTCATTAACGGTTCCTCCAGACACATGCTAGCATCTTTTGAGACGTCAGCAGGGGGGCCTTTCTGACCAACGACTCCTCGTCTGTTGTCGTATGATCTTCCGGAGATGTGTTTGGAATCTCATGACATAGTTTCTGGATTATGTTAGGCAATGTAAACAGTTCTCAGGCACTTTTGTGTTTTGACTCGTTTAAAATATTTTTGTTTGTTTGTTTGTTTCTTTGTTTTTGAGCCACCAGCTAATTGTCTGGCATGGATTTGATTAAGAATTTTTTTACCCTTACAAATTTGAACACTGTAAATAATCATGTATTAATGAAGTCACAAATTGTAATAATTGTTACCGTCTCTTTAATGTGATCAGTCTCGTGAGAAAGTAAACATTAAACATAAATTCCTTTGCTTAGTTCCATGTCATGTCAAATTTGTCCACATACTACTCCAAAATGCAGATTATGACTGTCTGACTTTTACAGACATTGGTAGTTTAGGACCCTCAATCAAGCTTGACAAAGGTAATTTCTCCGCTCTTCACTAGGTGTTGTACAAATTGTGAATGTGAGCAAGCAAGCGATGCGAAAATGCCAAGATATTGAAAGGATTGATTAATCGCAAAAGCGTAGATGACAGACAAAATTGGAAGGCTTTGCGGTTGTCTCATTGGAACCGACGGCTGATGAATTGAAATGTATGTGATAGGGCATTTATGATTATTTGAATAGCAGAGACACAGTTGTCTCTGGCATGTATTGTAAACATCCTGAATCTGAGGGGGTTCAGTATTGCTGGTTTGTTTTGTGTTGTTTTTGAAACATCAAAGAAGACCAACATAAAAATCATATTTATGATTACATGCAAAAATGTTTTCAAACTGCCGATAATGATGAACTTACTCTTGTTTATGCACTGTTCAGACAAATTCCTCTTGTAGTTTGTCTCGAAGTAGAATTGAGAGCCACAGTACTTTTGATAGATTATCCATCAGTTTCATTTTGCAGAATGATGACGTGCTTTCACTTTGAATCATTTCAGTTTTGGATATCTAGGTGACATGTATACATGGTTATAATCAAAGCAGGGGTTCACAATTTTAGTTACTTTTCATATATCCCTTTGAGGGAATTGTCCACTCTTATTTAAAGTTTGCATCAATATGAAAGGTTTCCAAGAGCGCCTAGTCTTGCTCTGAAAATATTGGACATTTTTCTATGTTTAGGAAACACTTCTTGAGTTTGTAATAACCATTTTGCAGTACAAATTTGTCTACCACTTTAGTGAAATCTACTATGTATCTTTGTTTTTTTAATTGAAAGGTTTTTAATCAATATAACATGATTAGAGGATAAGTTCTTTGTGGAAGTTGTTTATTTAAATTGAATTACTGGATAAGAAAGGTCACTTGTATATTTACTCAACAGAATGAATCAATCTCAGTTGAAACTAGAAAAGAACTCAGAGAGTACAGACCTCCACCAAGCAGCTCATTTCCACCCATACACACATGCTGAAAATCATCCATTTTCCCAATACAGAAACCTTTTTTTTAATGTCACCAGCTTCCAGCTACGCAGTTTCTCGCCTCGCCTGAGCAGAGCACGCGCTTAGAGCGCGTATGCAAACCTCAAATACACGCAGCTTGAACTCCCAAGTTCAATGACCCATCTGCCAAAACAAGTAAAAATCTTTCAGAAATCCATTAAAATTCCCAGATCACTACCAAAATGTAATCACCTCTTCCTTTGTGTCATTATCATCTTTTCCTGCAAGTTTCACTCAAATCCGTTGACAACTTTTTGAACTATTTTGCAAACAAACAGACAAACCAACGCCAATGGAAACATAACCTCCTTCCTTGGCGGAGGTAATTAGTATCTGTTTCATTTTACTGCACATGTGTTTAGGCAGTGGGCAGTGATGCAAAGAATGAACGTGAAAAAATCCAGAAAATATCCAAATACCCATTTCCTAAAGTATTCCCAAGGTTTCGTATGTCTTTTTGATTAGTCATCGCTGAAGCATAATGATTCCCTTGAAGATCCAAGCGGTAAGAAGCGCGACAAATTCATCACCGTGGAGCCTCGCCTTCAGGCATACACGTTCGTCCAGGCCCCCTTTTGCTCCCAAGTAGGACGGTCTGGAACAGGTGGTTTTTGAACTTCTGGTCAAGATCTGCTCGGCCGATTTGTAGATGCCAGCGCCGATGGGATGGTTTCCTCATCACAACACCCCGCCGTCTGACACACTCATCCATCCATATCACTCTCCCCCCCCCCCCCACCCCCTCTTCAGTATCTCTCACCTCACAAACCTCTTTTAAGGCATTCCCGGTTTCATTTGAGATGGGGCTTCAGGTTTCCAAAATTTTTTGATGATAATTTTTTCAGATAATGAGAAACCTCTTATGAAATATGGAAGAGCTTATAATTCTAAGAGGAATTCAAAGTTTATTTGATGAAAATTGGTTTTGAAATGACTGAGATATCCAAAACAAAGCAATCCTAATAAAAGGTGGGACCCACATTTCATTAAGATTGCTTTCCCGCCTTTATTTTACTTGTTTTTGGATATCTCAACCATTTCAAAACCAATTTTCACCAAATAAACTTTGAATTCCTCTTAGAATTGTAAGCTCTTTAATATTTCATAAAGTGGTTTCTAAGTATCTAGCAAAAAGTTAAATCTGAATCCTCACCTCAACCAATATTGTGCAAATCCCTTTAACATCATGGTTTGACAAATAATGCTAATGTTTGAAGAACCCCCCCCCCCCCAAAAAAAAAAAGAAAAAAAAAAGGGGGGAATATATCCTTCTTAAATTTCACAAAATTTTGCATGGTTGAAAAATGTATCTAAAATATAATGCACCAAATCTTAAGGTAATACACCAGAGAACTTTTCCAAAAAGTTATTTAAACAATTAACCCCATGTCACTCAAGCATATGCTTCCCTTTTGTACCCAAGTTACGGTTTGAATTTTTGATGAGTCCAAATAAATTCGCTGGAAATCTTTAGTATTGTCAACCCCTCCATCATAAAGGAAGTTTCCAGTTTTATTATTCTTAGAAAGGTCTTCATTACCTACCTCTACAATATGTCAGCTTATGAAAGGAATCTGATTTTCATTGTTGCAAAAGTTACACAGAAATTTTAGTAAAAGAGACATAGGTTAACATTGAGTTGGTTCCATTTATGAAATTTTGAAATTAAGCATAGAAAGGCAAAATTCTTAGAACCATGCTGCCACCATCAATAAATGCACAAACAGATCTCAAATTTGCTCACAGCCAGTCAGATGTAAGGATTTCAATTGATTGAAAAAATTGTCAGTGACTATGACAAGTTTCATGAAACACTACCCAGATTTTTTTTTTTCCAAACTGAAAACACTGTTAAGTGTTACCTTTAACTCCATACCTCCATCTGCAGATCACCTCCATGCAGCTGGGCTGGCTGTTCTCTAGACATGGTCGTTTGAATAACGGCAACTGATCGTAGAAGAATCTCCAAACTTTCTCTGTCATGAAGTCTCTCATTTTCGTTTACTTCTCTTATTGATTTGTGTAAAAAAATTAAAAAAAGGTATTGTGGACACTTGCTTGTTGAACATTTGTGTTTGTGTTTGTGTGTCTGTCTGCCTGTCTATCTGCACATAATTTTGCTCCTACGTTTTGAGAGCCATGTGTCATGTGTATTTCATATACTTTATGTCATTTCATTTTGAAAAATTATGACAAAAATACCCTTTGCACATTTTGCCACACTTTTGTTCAAACATATATGCACCCTTTTAAATGCTCTAGATGTCTCTAGAAAACTTAGGTGTGTCTCTTTACATTCCCTTTATACACCACTAATAAAGTGCAAGGGTCTCCCTATCTATCCGTCTCACAATATTATACCCCTCTCGAATTTTTGACAACACCATACATCCTTTACAAACCTTCATACACGCAAGGACACCAGCTGGAATCAACTGGAAGGCTTCTGACGCTTACCTTCTGAACCTGTTATTGGTTAACAGAATGACGCATTAGATGGCAGCATGCCAAAGACCCAGCATCATCCTTTACCTCCTTGCAAGATTTTATTATAAATTTCTACTAAGTACTCATTAAGCGATTACTGCAGTGTGCGTGTTTTGATTATGGCTAGTTTTTTTAACAACAATGATGATGATGATGATGATGATGATGATGATAATAATAATAATAATAATAATAATAATAATAATAATAATAATAATAATAATAATAATAATAATAATAATAAAAATGATAATGATTATAATAATGATAATGATAATAATAATAATAATAATAATAATAATAATGATAATAAAGTCTTCTTTATCAAGGAGAGCCTCTTCATTGTTGCCAATTATTATTACTGGTACCCTTGCATTGCCAGGTATCCATGTATACACCTGGGTCGAGAGGGATTTTGTAGGTAGAAACATCTTGAAAGGGACGTAAGCACTGGGTGGGAATTGAACTTAGGTCCTCCAGTCGGGGGTCTTATCCATTACGCCACAGTGCCCACCTTTTGTGTTTGTCTATTCTGCCCTTGCTGTGTTCGATAATGAACAGATTCTAGAAGAGAATGGGAACAAATGAAGCAAGTTATTGAAAAATGGCACTTAATGCACAAAACTGATCAAGATTTCCATCAAAGGATTTGGATTTTGCCCATCAGACACTTGTGGTTGAAATCATGATATCTAGGTTGTCACGGTGCTGCGGAGTTGTGACTGACTTTTAATACTAGAACTTGGACTGGCTTGTAGCTTTTGTCTCTTTCTTTCAACCTACTAGTACTGAGAAATCTCTTTTCATGGTGATTTTTCCTTGAAAACTTCTTCTGCCTGTTCAGATAATGAGTGTTATACTCTTAAAGTTTGTGAGTAGAAATGCAAATCTAGAGGATGAACTAGAAAGGAAAGGAGTTCACCCAAACTCATAAAGCACACACATCATTAGGATTAGAGAAATGAAATCAGTCATGTTACGAATATTTGGCTAAAATAAAGAATCAAAAGAAGGGAGCTGTTTCTATTCAAATAATGGGTAATATATGTCATTTTTGTGGCATTTCTGATATTCTTCAAAAAAAAAGTAGTTTAATCATGGCACTGTGATGGTACACATACTTGTGTGTGGAATAGCTTGGTTGTCTGGTGAACCAACAAACTAGAAGTATTATTTTTGCTTGATTTTTTTGTGTGTGAGGGCATTGAACTTTATTTGCCGTGGAAGAAAATTGTGGCAGATAAATGATCCCTCAAAATGAAGTAGAAACAATTCTGTTGTCATTAATAGACACAGCAGTTGAGTAGATGCGTAAGAGATGTTGTGTTCTTGTGACCAAGATAGCTCTCTCAAGATACAGATTGATTGGATGACGCAATTTGGTACACAATTGTGATGCGATGATGTCATCGCCTCACAAGTATCACACTGATTTGTACACAAAAGCATTATGATTTGTCTTCTTCTTCTCCTTCTTCTTTATTGAAGACAATTTTAGCAGCTATAACCCTGAACCTGTTAAAATCATCATTGCGCTGTTTCTGCGACATGGCAATAACTTGATGGGAAAGATACATTATTTTTTTTTCGTCTTGAATGCATTTCAAATTGGGGACATTTTAGTGAAGACTCGTTTGGAGGTTAGTGGGAGATACAGGTGACAAGACAAAAGCATCACCACATTTCAACCCATTGGCCCGAATTCACGAAGGTGGTACAAATGAAACCATGGTTTAAACCATGGACAAAAACCATGGAGCGCCAAGTGTAGCACGGAATATTTCATTACGAAATTGGTCATTTCGTCATCAAAATGACCGTTTCGTTAACGAAATTATGATTTCGTGGGGCGAAATGTTACAAAATGTTGTCATTTCGTTACAACATGTTGTCATTTCATTACAAAATAATCATTTCATCGACGAAAAGACTGATTTCATAACGAAATATTCCATGCGACACTTGGCTCTCCATGGTTTTTGTCCATGGTTTAAACCATGGTTTCATTTGTGCCACCTTCTTGAATTCGGGCCAAAAAGTGTGCTTTGAGTGCTGATTAACACAGAAAACCCCATAGGATTGTGCACACTGTCTGAAGTCCATGGCATAGAAGGGGTTAGCCATTACTGTACCTTGAGAACTGAATGGCACAGAAAATTCCACAGCATTGTATACTCTGTCCGAAGTCCCTGCCACGGAAAGAATATTGAATCCCACCAGTGATTGCGTCAGTCTCACTGTTTTGTTACCATATATTTGCAACTTTTAAGTCTATAGTTTATTGACCCCCCCGAAAAAAAATAAAACTGAGAATTTTTTCTTCCTTAATTTGTAATGAGTCATCCATCACTCTGTTTCATAATATCACATTGGATTAAAATAGGCTTGTAGGTGGGGAGACTTTTTAAAGGAGAACTATTCTTGTATACTGCATGCTTGCCTGTCCTAAAGCTACTTCAGTGAACTCACAAATATGCATTCATCAATAAATACCACTGTTAATCAGGGTTTGAAATTAAAGTACATATCTTTTTGGCATTCCTGTGAGATAAACCAAACCCTGTGTCTTGAATAGTCTTTCTTTTTTAGTTTTTTGATGACGATGTCTATAAATGGACACAAGCTAATCTCACGTTGCATGCTCTGTTGGAGGTGTGGAACATTTGTTTACAACCAGATGTCCGGTAATTTCGGTCTGAGCAGGCTAAATTGGGGTGCTTGTGTTCTGTGGGCCTTCTGCTTCTTGCTCCATTGCTCATTGTGCCACCTTTCTGCTCATAAAGTGATGATTAAAGCCCACTAATGTAAAGGAACTAATTACGGATTCAGCAACTATGTCAAGATATGCAATGAAGGTCAATGTTCAGCAATAAAGAAAAAAAAGGCATAGTTCGAGAGCATAGTGATGACAGATTACATATCATTTTAAAATAGGTAGATGTAATAGTTGTAGCCTCAACTTACTGAAGCAATTTATTTTGTGTGTGTGTGTGTGTGTGTGTATGTTTAGCTTTCAATGGCATATAGATGGTAGTATTTGTTGAGTCAGTCGTGAGAGAAAAGAAAATGGATGCTTGTTTGTGTTTATGGTAAATGTGCTGATGATAAACAAAAGGGCGAGCAAAAGTTCATTTTATGGAGGAAAAAAGGACTAAGTGTAAGAGTCAAAATATATGCTGGTATTGTTATATATGACTGCATTTTTTTTTTCTTTTTTGCAGCAAGTCAAGGTGCAGGACTTCTTTGCTTATTCTGTTTTTATATTTCCTATCCAACCATATCCCCTTTTCAAAAAGACTGTAAAAATAGAACATGATACTTGTGCTGCCCATAAAGCTAGCCCTTTAATAGCATCTAGCCAGGTGTTCTGCATTATATTAACTTTATTATTAGCTGTAGAAAAGACAGGCTTGAAAAACATGAAGATGACTTGTGTTGAACCCCCACCCCAACCATCACCAAATTATGTGCATATGCTATCTGTATAGGCATGGTGCCAGTTCACTCTAGAAATGGCTAAATGCAGTTATCAGTACAAAATTGTAATGGACATATTTGTGATTCCCAGGGAAATATGTAGCATAATATGCACTCTTGTTTTTGCTCATTATAAATAGTGAGTGCCAGCCCAGATGCTAGGGTTAGTGAAGTAATTCATCAGCCATCGCTGTGCCACTTTGCTGCAACCAATTACAGACAAGTTTCCCATTATCCCTCACAAGTGGTGAAGGGCTCATAACAGATATCCCCCCCCCCCCCCTTTGAACTGTCTCTATTTGTATGCATGTATGTTTTAGCTATTCCCTGATGTGCTTCCTTAAGTTGGCTGGAAAGGCCTGAGGGCCATAGTAATTTCTGATTGTTTTTTTTTTTTCCAGCCTGGCAAATGAGGGAAAGCACATTAGGGGAAGCCTGGTTTGTTTTGTCTTGTTTTGTCTTGTTTTGTTTTGTTTTACAGTCTTGTATTACACTTGATTTGTTTGTTTATATTATTCGCTGGTATTGTCCCCTGCAAATGCCAAAAAGATAATAATAATGGTGATGATGATGATGATGATAATAATGATGATAATAATGATAATAATAACAATAATGATAATTGTAATAATAACTATAATATTAATTGTAATTATAACTATAATAATAATAATAATAACAATGATATAAGAAAAAAAAATCATAATAATTATGATAATAATAGTATTAATAAGAATAATAACAACCATAATGATAATAATAATAATGTTAAATCTCTCTAGGGAAGGCACTGTGTGAGGTCACAATTGATAGGTAAAACTGGTCACTATGAGCCAAGAAAGGGTTAAATATAGTTTCTGTGTAGAACCATGAAAAGTAAAACTGTGCAATCTACATGTGTAAGTTGAAATAAGCCAAGGCTGAGTTGCACAAGGGTTGAAGCTGGGTCAGACAAAAGTAGGAATGTTTTCTTCTTTTTTTCTTCTTTTTTTTCTTTTTTGTAGAACAGGTGACTCGCTGGCTTGACAAATTGGCCGAGTTGATTGGCCGAATCAGCCCGAGAGTGGCCCAGAACTTTGCACGCTCTGCAGCGTAGAAAATGACATTTATGCATCATTGGGATCAGTAAACATTGCGAGACGGCGGCATTGCAACTGACGCAGGCCCGAGCAATTACGTCCGAGGAGGGTGCCTCAGACGAAGAATCGCGGGATCTGGGAAGGGGGGGGGGAATGATGCACGCTTTGTAGTTTGAATGCCACATAAACTGGACCTTCCTGTCTTGGGACCAGCCTATTATGAAGAATGGCAGACCAGGGAGGGTTTTTACCAGGGGCCCTTTCTCAGAAACTCAAGCTGGTATTGAATTCTGCATCAGAATCTTTGATTGATCAATAGCTAACCACCCCCTCCCTTTTCCTCACATGATGGGTTGCAAATGTTGCAAACATGGATGTCATTCTGCAGTCTTTGCCTTGACATGAATGATGATGGCAATGGAGGTAAATGGTTGAAGCTGTAACTGTAGCTAGAGGGATGAGTGGAAATAAACTCTTTGTTGCTCCAAGTGATAGTGCAAATCGTGAATATGTTACAAGATTCTCCACATGGTACAGATTTTATGCAACCGATGAAAAAAGACCCATTGTATGACAAGGCAACACATACACATACACAAACACACACACACACAACACACACACACACACACACACACACACACACACACACACACACACATAATAATCAAAGTTTTCAAATAAAAGGGAAGGATAGTCTTTCAGGTTCACATCTCACCCTAAACCCTTTCTGCGCCAGGGATGTAATGTGAAAATGTGATGTTGAAGTTTGATTCATTGAATTACATGTATGTAGTCTATGTTTGGACAAACTTTGGATGAAACTGGACTGGCTGGGTTTAGAAGGCTACTATCCTGGATACAACAACTTTGACTTACATGCATACCATTCATTGTCGTAAAGTGCGATGACAAGAGGTGTTTCAAGAAAAGCTTTTGCTGTTGTTGTGTATAGAAGTGAAGGGCAGTGAGTTAAAAGGATCGTATAGTTTTGGTTGAGACCTAATTTCAGGTTTCTAACATTTTTTTTGTGAGATAATGAGAAACCTCCTATGAAATATGAAAGTGCATGTAATTCCATGAGGAATTCAATGTTTATTTGATGAAAATTGGTTTTGAAATGGCTGAGATATCCAAAACAGAGCGATTCTTATAAAGTGTGGGACCCACACTTCATTACAATCGCTTTGTCTTTGTTTTTGGATGTTTCAGTCATTCCAAACCCGATTTTCATCAAATAAACTTTGAATTCCTCTTAAAATGGTATGCTCTGTACTATTTGATAAGTGCTTTCTTGGTATCTTGCAAAAACTTAAAAGCCCTATTCTCATCTCCATCAATACTGTACCATCTCTTTAAGCTCAGTCCATAGCACATGTGCCTCATGATCCAAAGGACCCTGATTCAATTCCTGAATCCCACTGAGCAATGATGTGTGTATCATACCGTCCCCTCTAGTAAGAGGCAAAACCACTCTTTCCCTCGGATAGGACATAAAATGGAGGTCCTGTGTGTGAGAGAGAGTCAAATCCCACGCACATAACAGATCCCGCTTCATTTATTCATCGCAAAGTCCAAGGCGTTTAACCCGGTGAAGTGGTCCCACCTCACATCCAACTGGACCCCATGGAAGACCAGCTATTGCAGCTGAATATGGGCTATCCAGCCATCTTCTCAGATGGAAATGAAACAAACAACAAACAAAAAAAAAGTTCTGGTATAGTTTTTTTAATATGAGCAGTCAAGATGGTCTTGAGAAGTTCAGGGTCCCGTTGCATAAAACTTTTTTAGCAACCTTACCTGGCCTTCAGGTTTTTGCCCAACCTGAATTTTTAAAGGTTGCTAACATAAGGATGTAAAATCTGTTGCATAAGAACTCTGGTTGGGAGCTTCCAACCGGAATTTTGTGATTTCAACCGGAAAAAAATCTGGTTGGAGTTTTATGCAACGGGCCCCAGGTCTTTTACAAACCAGGGGTCGCACTTAACTTTTTTTTTTAAACTAGCCAGGCGGACTACTTAGAATCAATTTTGACACTGAAGCAATATTTTGGCTAGCCAGACGGACTAGTAACTTCAGAATTTTATGATTTTTAGCTAGTCCGACGTGATTTTGGGTGGCCAATGGCCAGTGGACCATCGCCAATTTTGAACCCTGCAAACTACTGAAGACTTACCTGGCCTGTCAGAGCATGGCTGAGCATGGCTTGCCTGATATGATCTGTCACTGAGATCTTTGCAACATGGGAAATCAATGGTGCCACAAGCAGATGTTTTGTATACCATACCTTTTTTAAAAAATTTTTATCCATAAATTTTTGTCACTTGAAGAACTGAAGCTGGTGAAGAATTTTTGACACCCGAGGGTGAAAAATAGTACCTGTGTTACTCAGACACTTCTTAGATATTCAAATTTCCTATTTGTCTTTATAATCCTTGTTGCTTTGAATTCAGAATTGTTTTATGAGAAATTTACTTGATATATTTGCATTATTGTCTCTGGTTGCTTCAATAGGTTGTATCTGGAAAGAAGACGGAGAGGAGCCTACACATGAAAAATGGCAAACCAGCTGGAAAGGGAATGATCATCGTGAGTAAACTTGCCATTGTTTTCATATTGTTCCATACTCGGTCAGCCCCATTTATTCTTGGTAGGCCTTCAAAAAATCTTAGACTCATGCTTACTTTGCTTAGTGTCATTTACATATTCGTCATTTTAGAAAGAAATTTCGAATACTGTACTATGTGACATGTTTTTCAATTTACTGTACAATACCAACGGCTTTTCAGTCTTTGATGTACATTGTACACTCGCAGGTTTTACAACGTGTAGGTACTGCCAAAACTTGAGCTTCATCTTTGTATTGTATTGTATTGTATTGTATTATTTATTAAATCTGACCTCTGGTTTTGAGTGTTTGAGAAAGATTAACCAGGAAACCAATGTGAAGGCTTTGTTTGATGGTCACAAGGATAATTTTTAAAAAATATATTATATATATATGAAAAGAGATTAAAGAAAAAAGAAATTAGTTGTGTGTCAGTGTTAGTCTCATATACCCATTAACATGTTAGTAGATTTTAGTGTGTATAGTAATGGTTGTTTTGAATCCTGGGGTTAGCAACATGCCCCAGGGAGTGCAGGTGGTGCATATGTTACTGTTTATGCTTGCAATGTCACAGGTAACTGAGGAATGAAGTGCCAAGTCACGGCAGGAAGCCTTAGACTACACTCAAGACTGTTTTGCCATATAGTTTTGTCTGCACTTTAAACCCCTTCACGTGTAGGAAGCTTAATAGGCATGCCTATATTCTTGTGCATGTTTTGAAATGCAGACTAATGGGAGGGGAAGTATGTGAACTCACCAATGTCCTCTGCTTATCTAATGGCTTCGATCCCCCGCATGTGATCTCGTGTGTGCTGCTCTGTGCATCGGAAGAGATGGAGTTGTTGAGTGAAGAATTCCTCCCCCCGTACTGTGCGAGGAATCCTGATCATTTGATGATTGTGATGGGGTAAACGTACAGTGTGTTCAGTCTGTGACTTTGTAGACCTTGATTGTTGAGTTTGAATCAGTTTTTGCATCCACCCAACCCAGCTGTATTCCGTGGGGATATGTGAAGCTCCAGTAGCAATTTTACTCTCTTGAGTTAAATGCAGCAAGGAAAAGTTACACAAGCATTGTATGCACAGTTGTACATCAATAAATCATCCATCATTTATGAGCAGTCTGCTTTGAGTCTCTATATATCTCCCCTATGTCCAATTATCACTCTTCTGTTTTCCCTTTAATGAAAATGTATGTGATGTGAAATCAGACACATGATGATTTGCCTGTCCCCACCAATTTCTGTGAAAACTTGCCGTTCGATTGGATATCCTCATTTATCTGGTGTCCAACAGATGTGACAATCATCATGCTATCACAAGAAATGATGAGTTGTAGCTCAGAGATATGTAGCAGATGTAGTTAATACTTTTGGGGACAAAATCCTTTGGAGGAGGCAGAGCAGTCGGGGATGGGGATGGGGTTGGGATGGTGGTGATGTGGTCAAAACTGCAATAGAGAGTTGGGTTTAAAAAAAAAAAGAGTGAAGGGGCAAAATGAATGAACACACATTTGGTGCTGGATGTCCTCCCAGTTGGCCATAATGAGGATCTGTTGGAGCACGCGAGACGGAGAAACATGATCGGAACAAGTGTGACTTGGCCCAATTTCGTGCGATTCGGAGAGAACCCGGAGTAAATGAGCGGCAGCGTGTAAGTCAATATTCTCTGTGCTGGTAGCGTGAGAGGCGTCGCCTGGGGCAATCTGGCCCCATTGAGTTTCCTGGATCCGTCGTAGGAACCATTGTCGTAAAGTGCTTTGGAGGTATCATGCATTCATGGGGACAGTGCTCCAGAAATAGAAGCCATTTTGGCACTATTTTAGGAATCAACCATAGCTTTAAGTAACAAACTGTCATCGATGCAACTTATCCAATTAATGGCATCCCCATCCCCCCCCCCAAAAAAAAAAAAAAAATAAATAAACAAAGGGACCTGATCATATATCTTACTAGGCATATGCAAGCTACTTTTGAGTTGGCATTTGGTAGTGGTAGATTTGTATTTGTTTTGTCTTACAACGCAAAGATAACAGCAGTTTAATCACAAACCTTCCATGAATTATGTACAACGGTCTACCATGTCTTTTCTCAAAAGTTGCCATGGCGTTTTAAAGGGATGTTATATAGTATAAGGTGGGCTTTTAACTTTTTGTGACACACTGAGAACCCACATATGAAATAGTACAGAGCATACCATTCTATGAAGAATTCAAAGTTTACATGCATTTAGTGAAAATCGGTTTCAGAATGGCTGAGACATCCAAAAACAAAGTAAAACAAAGCAATCGTAATAAAAGGTCTGTCCCACCGTATATTAGGATCGCTCTGTTTGGATATCTCAACCATTTCAAAACCAATTTTCATCAAATATTGAATTCTTCTTGGAATCACATGCTCTTTCAATTTTCATTAGAGATTTCTCATTATCTCATCCAAAAATGTTAGAAACCTGAAGTTAGGTCTCAACCAAAACTATACGATCCCTTTAAATTGAAATCATGCTGAGCGTGGCATGGAGTTGCCCTTGAGGATGGGAGAAAGAACAGAAGGGGGACATTGATACCTCTAGATATTACCAAAGTCTCCATGACTTAGTTATATCTTACCGTAGTCCCCATTACTTAGTTCATACCTTACTGTACTCAATACTGTAAAAGTGGAAATTTTCGCGCATTTCGTGCAACCAGAAACTAGCGCGAAAATAAAAGCACGCGAATAGTTTTGCTTGCCATATG
Source organism: Diadema antillarum (assembly GCF_040938485.1). Lineage (NCBI taxonomy): Eukaryota > Metazoa > Echinodermata > Echinoidea > Diadematoida > Diadematidae > Diadema > Diadema antillarum. The sequence goes on from NW_027270917.1 coordinate 4,127,251, forward strand.
TTCCTGTGCTTGGTGTCTTGATTCCGCGGAATTAAAAACATGCGAAACTCTTCTTACCCGGCCAAGTGCGAAAAATTATTAGAAAATATCCACTTTTACAGTAGTCTCCATGACTTAGTTCACATCTTCTGTAGATGATGGGACGGAAGGTGAGCTCTTACTGGGTCATCTACTTTTTTCTGCCCCCACAATTTCTGGAATAATTCTCTGTAGTATCTAAGCTAAGTGATTCACTCATTACAAGCCCATTTTTCTTCATCTTTTTTTTTTTTTGGGGGGGGGGGGGGGTTATCTAATATATATCATACTGTAAAACCAGAAATTTTCATGTGCATGAAAATTCAGTGAATTTTGCAAGGAGCTAAAGTAAAATGCATGTTAAAGTTGTTCATTTGTTTTTCCTACATAAGGCATTGAATGCCAGTGGCAATTCGCAAATGTTTCTGTTTTTACAGTACAATTTTGTAATGAATGTACTGTTCTTCTTCCAGGCACACAAAGATATATTACCCTCATTAAGAAAGATAGAAATTGTTATCAGGAAAGTAATATGGTCTCATTAACACCCCCCCCCCCAAAAAAAAAAAAAAAAATGTTTTATTAAACTGCCCTGCTATCATCATTACCCCAGCATAGCCAGGTACCCATTAGTACACCTGGGTCAAGAGGGACATACAGTACTGAGTAAAAAACATTTCCCTGCCCCCCATATGTACACGCAAGTTGTGATTCAAACGAGGGACTTCTTTGTAAGAGTCTAGAATTTGTATCTACTCTCTCACAGTGCTCCCGCATTCACCGGCCCAACTGATATGTATACAAACATACACACAAACTCCATCACATACTAATTTAGGCCTTGGTGTGCTTTGAGTGCCAATTGCCGCAGTAAACCCTCTAGGGTTGTACACACTGCCCATACTGTAAAAGTGGAAATTTTCGCGGTGTTGTAATTTTTGTGCATTTCGCGCAACCAAAAACTAGCGCGAAAATAAAATCATGTGAATATTTTTGCTTGCCATATGTTCCTGTGCGTGATGTCTTGATTCCGCGGAATTAAAAACACGCGAAACTCTTCTTACCCAGCCGAACGCGAAAAATTAGTCGCGCAAAAATATCCACTTTTACAGTAAGTCTCAGAAAGGGTTAGGCATGTACAAAACACATCCCTCAAATATGATAAGGGTGTTTGGATGATACTTAACATGGAAGTTATATCTGCCTTTAAATTACCATGAGATGCTTCTCATCAGAGCGATCTGTTGCTATGCTGCCTGAAATTTGTCGGAGCTGGAGGAACGTAACGTGTTGATAGGGACATCATTCTTTCGTAGAATGATGCTTACACCATGCAGGCACTGCTTATGAGATTCAAGGGCATCACTTTGTGTTTGGTCACCTTGCTCCCACACACCCACAGTAATCCGACTGCTTTCCTTAAATGACCCTGAAGAGGCCGTGAAACCGTACCGAGTGGAGTGTGAACGCACCCTGGACCGCTGTCAGGCTGACGACACTGATTGGCAGAGAGGATTTGGCGGTGTCAGATCCTGTTTGCTGAGATGCTTCTTACAGCGATCATAACTTGTTTTTAAACCCAGTCACATTGGCTTCCCACCCCCAACTCTGCCAAACCCTTCTACCCCCACCCCCAGCCCCCAGTTGGTTCTTTCTTGACAGTGAGTGGTAACTGTGTATACCTACACAGGCTTTGCACCACTGGTAGATTTGTCAGTGTGGCTTGTTTGAAAGAAAATGTAATAGAATGACACTGTCTGTTCATGCTTGGGTGAATGTATGTGATTGTCTGTGGTGAAAAGTTTTGAATTCTTGTGGCATCACTCCGAATCCGCGATACCACTCATCGCTACCAACATAGCAAACGAATAACCTCCTCAGAGACCCGTTATTTGACTTTCAGGTAATACAGTGTTGGATGAAACAGTGACATACTACACTACCCAGTGATCTTGTATCATGTTAGCAAAGTAGTGTCAGCTGTACCCATATTTAATGGAGTAGAGCATCTTCTATGGCAGTCATTCAAATTGATATCCAAAAGGTGAAAGCGTTTTTGCTGAATAGTGAGAAGGGATAAAATTACAGTATTTCAGGCTTGTGGATTGGAAGTGTGACTGAAATTTGTAAGAAAAAGACACACAAATCTAGCAAATAGAGTATTGGCTGAGATAGTCTTATAATCTTAGTGAAGATCTTCGTGTGCTGTCTTAGATGACATGATGACATGGGTTGTGCCTGAATAATTGTAGGAGCAGGTGCTTCAAGTGTCATTGAGTAAAAATGCAGACAAATTGCATTTGGCCAGATGAGACTCGTTTTCAGATGGGCCCCAGGAGTGCTGGAATAATGCCTCCTCATCACACTGAGCAGCAGGAAGAAGTCAGCAAGGGATGATGAGAACATTGCCTTCTTCCCGTCTCAGCCTCTCCCACCTCCCCCTCTTCCTTCAGCACCTCCTCTACCTTCCCACCCTGTCCTCCTGACCTCCTCTACCACCTTCTCTTCTTCCTCCTCCTCTTCCACTTTTCCTCATCTTCTTCCACCTCCCCTCCACCTCCCTTACCACCTCCACCTCTTCCTTTTCTTCCACCTCCCCCTCCTCTTTATCCACCTCTTCTTCTTCCACCTCCCCATCACCTCATTCACCTCCTCCTCCTCCTCCTCCACCTCCTTCTCCTCCTCTTCTTCCTCCACTTCTTCCTCTTCTTCCGCCTCCCCTCCCACCTCCTTCATCTCTTCCATCTCCTCTTCCTTCACTTCCTTCCCTCCTTTTCTTCCACATCCTTTTCTTCTTAGATCTTCCTCTTTTTCTACCTCCTCCAACTTTTCATCCTCAACTTCTCCTAGTCTTTCTCCATTCCCTCCACTGCCCCCTCCACTTTGCTTCCTTGTCCTCCTCATCCTCCTATCTTCCCTTTCCTTTTCATCCACTGCTACCTCCATCTTCCCTCCTCTTTTGCATCTCTTCCATCACCTTCCTCCACCTTTAGTTCTCTTCCTTTACCTCCTGTTGTCTTCCTCCTCTTCCTCTTCTTGTACCTCTTCCACGACCTCCTTCACCTCCTCCATCTCTTTGTCAACTTCTTCCTTCCCCTACTTCCACCTCCTCTTCTTCTTTTTCTTTCTCCTCTGCCCTAACATTGATTCAGCTGAGCCTCTAGCCAGGCTTTTCATTGGGATCCTGTGCGCTGAGCGAAGAAAGGCACTGTACTACAGCCATATGTCTCTCCCGTGTTTAAAGGCTGTGTTAACTGGAAAGCTAAAAGCATATCGTCTGTGGAGGATGGGGTTTAAGGAATCAGGAGCATCATAAACAAAGAGGGTTCACCCTTAATGTGTCCATGTGCTTACTTGCTAAACTCTTTTCCAAAGCATTCTGTAATCTACCCAAACTTGACCTAATTGTGGGTTCGCAATCCCACTCGGGCGTAGCAATGTGCCTCAGTCAAACTGAAAAGCCACGATGGCACAATAGGAACTAGGGGGATAAGGTACTATGAAACCAGAAATATTCACATCATGAAATTTTCACATATTGGACCCGACAACCTTTTTTAGCAGCATGAAATTTTTGTGAATTGCCACTGGCATTCAATGCCTATAGTGTGGGCAAGATCTTTTGCATGCATTTTACTTTCACGAATCTAGACTCCTCACAAAATTGGTGAAAATTTGATGCTTGTAAAAATTTGTGGTTGTGCAGTGATCTCTATTCATTGATAGTTAGTTTCCAGATAGCTGTGCCATTCGGCAAGGAAAAACATGTCCAAGGGAAAGCATGTCAGCATGTGTGCCAAGCAGGGAGCATAGAACAATAAGGTTACATGGCAGACATGGCATACAGTCGGAATATTTGTATGTTGTCATGAGAAAACATATGCCTGAACACTGAATGCTCTTGTCTTCTTGTACAAGGTGGTAAAAAAGATGGCATGAGCTCTCAAAATTACAGGAATTTGTTGGCAAAACAGAGAAGGCAAGTATGATTGTTTTGCGACACGTATTGTTGTTATGCCAGGTACCATTTATGGGCCAGACTTTGTGAATGATTTGAAAGAAAGAAAGGAGGGTCACACATACAATCTGATCCTGTCCATTTTGTCTATCTTATTTTTTTTTTTTCGGGGGGGGGGGGGGGGGGCTCTCAATTTTCGAGTATCCCGCTTGTGGAATATTTCTTTAGTTTGTACTCATTGCGGATTCAGAGGTGATAGACACTGGAATGACATAAGATACATTTGAGATGCTGTATCAGTGAAGTCTCTGTTGGTTCTTCCTAGGTTTGTCTTGGGTTTCAGGAACTGGTGTATGATGGGTGGCCATTGTTTTACCAATGAGGGCAGGACATAGAACAGTGACTGAATTAAGATACAGAGAAGGTAGAACAAACTAAGGTATACAAGAACTTAAAGGAGACAGTCTTTGTAGAGAATTTTCACAGAGTAAATTTGGCCCAAAATGAATGTAATCAATGAATTTTGTTTGAGGAAATATATAAGTGAAGGAAACAATAATGTGCAAATAAAGCAGCCTTATGTTCTCTAGCTGTTAGCAAAGAATTTGCGTAGAATTTCAACAAGAGAACTGTGGAAATGACATATGTTAGGGATTAGATTTCTTTATATCTCACACAAACTGATTCATATTGTCACAAATGTTGTTCTGATGTGGGAACCCATAAAATTTCAATTTTAGAGTATGTTATGGAGGTATCTACCAGGTCCTGCAAGCAACCGTGGGGGGCTGCCTTTAATGTGGCTGAGAGTCTCAGACGTCACGGCTCACGCCAAATCAAAGGCACCGTGACGCAGACCCGATCCGAAAACATGGCCGAGACGGCGGGTCACATGACCCCTAAGCAAACATTTTTCCTCCGTGCCTCTGGCCGGACGTGAGTTTGCTGAGCCGCGGACCAACTGGCCAAGGCAAAATATGCACGTCGGAAGGCCTGCAAATATGAATTTCTGAAGCTCGTCGGGTGCGGCTGAGACTCACAGCACATGAAAGAAGATAGGAAGGATTTTTTTTTCCATCTTGGTGCACAAATATTTCCACACAGTCCTTTTTGGGCAATATCGAACAATGTGAAAAATCACTGTGAAATTGAGTCTGCCTGGCATTCTATCTTTTTTTTCTTTCTTTTTTTGGCCTATTATTATCAGCCACTTTCCACGGCTTTCAATAAAATGGACGCCAAGGTAATTTATGCTCTTAGAACCAGTTCACGGATACAGGGGTTTTTGCCCATATTCAGATCATGGATACAGTGATTTCTGTCTGTGCCTTGAAGCAAGACCTTATTTAAATCTGTCATGATTTAAGACTTTACCGTGACATGAGAAAAGTCTCTGCTCGGTTCAGAGGCAAGAATGTCGCAGGAAGGATATCAGAGTCATCGAAGCAATTACCATGATTCAACTAGATCACTATTTCTAAAAGGATGTGATCAAACCTGGGATTGTTAAAAGTTTTTGTATGGCCTGAAGGTGTGATTTGTGGCCATCCCTCTGACGTTAATGACTACCATGGATGGCATTGATGCTGGTCCAGTGATGAGTGTAATAATGGCTGGTGAGATGACTGGCCAAGGTGTTTATGATACTGGGGTTGGGGCGGATGGTTGGAATATTTGAGATTATAGTGAGATTAAGTTTCAAAACCCAGGTAGAGTTACTTTGAAGCAATGATAAGATGAGCTTGAAGAAGAAACTGATTCCATGTGAGAGTTTTAATGACCCCTCAATACTGCATCTACACAGTCGAATGGTGGTACAAGTTATTGAGTTCATTATTGTACCAGTGGTGACGAAGGTGATAATAGAAGTTGATACTCTCAATGAGAATGGGATTCCATCGGGGAGGGAGGGGGGATGGATGCTTTCTATGCGGTATGGAAGGATGAAGGGTGATAGCTGTCGCCGTGTGACATCTCCCCGAGAGTATGAACGTGCTCTTTTGGGGCCCCCTAGTGTTGTGCCAGCGTTTAGGTCTAGTGTTGGGGAGGGATTTGTTACTGTCAGCTCCAGTGTGGGAGGTACTCATCTTCCTGATTAGAAATGGCAACCATACCGTGTGGGTGGATGGCACAAGGGTGGTGGGATGGGGGGATGGGGAGAAGGGGAAAAGATGGGAGAGACAGGGTTGCTGAAAGGGGGGGGGGAGGAGTACTGTCCATCTATTCATAGCAACCCACCCTCTGGTAACATAGCCGCTGCCTCCTCAAACTCAAACAAGACAATGGATCTCGGCGAGCACTCCACAAATATTTGTCCATCCCCCTGGCTAGGGGTCATGTCACCTTTTTTTAGGGGGGCAGAGTGCTGAATGTGACAAAGAAGGCCTCTCTAGGAGCAGAAGAACTTGACGTTCCTCGACTTGGTACTGACTTTAATGTTCCGGCAAACAGAGGAGTAAGAGAGGATGACCCTGAGGAATTTGCCAGCACCCATGCGATGGGTCCTTGCCAAAAAAAGTGCAGTTGCTCTGGACACGCTCGCTAATTAACCTCAGTCCTTGCTTTCCGGCTTCTGTGTCCATGCAGAAATCAAATCAATGACAGCCATCCATGGCAGCTAGGCAGCAAGTTACCTGTTCAAACAGTTTTTGTATCTCATTCTATTCTACGCTTACATCGCAACCCTCACGTCATAATATTTCTCGACAAGTAACCTTAGCGGTAACATAAAAATTGGTGTTTGCTTCTTTTTTTTTGCCTTATAAATGAAAACCACCCAAAATGTGTTACACATCAATTTATGCTCTGACAGGCTATCAGGTTTTGTGCCCGTAATTTGCTTCCCAGGAGCTTCCCTGTTAGCACTGGCCAATGAGTTTTGGCGGACGAAAGTTACGTCGACTTGACGCACATGTTTCATAGCTAGTGAATCAGCTTTCAGTTTAATTTGCTTGGCATTCCTGAACGCGTGTCCGACGTAATCAATACATTTTTGTGCAAATGACGAAATTGTGTGTGGGTGGGATTGTTTCCTTTTTACCTTTTCTTTTTTTCCTCCCTTTTCTGTCTCATTCTTTCTCTCTCTCCTCCTGTAAAACTATGTAAACCTTCTTGGTATCATAGCAACATTTAATGTGATTGCTTTGCGTGGGAAGACGGAGTTCATATTCTGTGTATACAAACGACGCAGACTGACTTTGGAACATATACACAAAATTAATTCCTATGGATTTCATAGGATGGCGAATAGTGCCATGTAGGATACTCCATGGTGATGTAACATTAACATCTTCCCCCCCCCCCACACACACGCACACGCGCCTGGACATCCCTGTGTATTTTTGATAGACTTGTGTCAGAGCTTTACCTTGTGAGCTTTATCAGAAAGTATGATGAGTTTGATATGAATGATTATTAGGCCCAAACTTTGTGTGCCTTTAATGCCACCTATTACAGGGGAAAACATTTTTCCAAGTGTGAATGTCATGTGTGGGGAGTGATAAAAGTTTACCTTTGAATATCTTTTGTGAAAGTATCAGAAAAGTGGCAACAGATCTTCTGACACACATCGTGATCATGTTAGACGATGAAGGTTTGGTTTTGACACATTTGTAGCTGAGACAAAGAATTTGTCTTTTTCACTTACTCTTTTTTTTACCTGTCATCGTCACACAAATCTCAGTAACCTCTCCCCATAATCTCTATTGTGTTCTCATCCCCTTTGTAAAATATTTTCTCTGCCTCTGTTGTGCAGTTTAATCATTAGATCATTCAAGCCAGAAAATACTTGGAAAGGACGTATTGTAAGGCAAAGTTTCAATACAGAGGTCAGGGCCCCGTTTTATCAAAAGATGTAATCGATTATTAATTTCCTTACCACACAGGCTGCCATAGACTTATGATAGAAATCAACTATATAATCAATTATAACTCTTCATAAAACAGGGCCCAGGTGCATACTGTAAAACATGATATATTCGCGGCACGAAATTTTTCGCGAATTGGAGCCGACGGCCTTTTTCGCGGCAAGAAATTTTCGCGAATTGCCACTTGCGTTCAATGCATATAGTATAGATAATAAATTTCGCGTGCATTTGAATTTCGCAAATCTTGGCGCTCGCGAAATTTGCGAAATTAAAATGCACGCGAAAATACCTTGTTTTACAGTATATTGTCTCTTTTAGGCAGAATAGAAAATGTAGCCAATCACTGCTCGACTACTCCCCGGTTGTGACCCAGCCAAGAAGTTTGAGGGGATATTAAAAATTTCACTTTAAAAAAGAACCAAAGAAACAATGAGCAAGCATTCAGGAATGACGCTTTTTCCCCACAATTGTAGATATTGGTGAACTGCCAAGCAATGAAGTGACATCATGTGTTAACTATTAGAAATTTGACACCACCAACATGCTGTAAGTGTCATGGGCAGGTGATGTGACCTTGCCTTTTAGAGTGCATTCCTTAGGGTATATCATCTCTTTCATGATCTTTCGTAAAATTTGAAAATATTCCTATTCTCCTGGAGAAAGGTGGAGACAAAATTGTCATCGTATATTTTGTCATACATCCATCTGTCCATCTCCATAAAACATATTTTGTTGAGATAATTTGAATGGATTTTCTGATATTCTATATGCTATTTCGCACAGATTAGACTTTTGTTTTCTTTTTAGTAAAACACCTTCAGGTCCAGGGTCAGTAAACTGTGGCTAAAAGTGACATGTCTTGTATTAATTGCAGCTCAGAATATGCACAATTTATTCAATTTTGAGGGAAGAACAGAAGTTTATGACTGCCTCAATCATAGTGTTGAGAGGTTGAACTACATGGTCAGAGATCACTTGACTTCTATTGGAAATGCCATTAGAAATGCCAATGCCATTCACATCTGATGATATTGCATCTACTCTACCTACCCAAAATACAATCCTCACTTGCCCCAACCCCCTCCCCCCCCCCCCAAAAAAGCATTCGATATAAGTGTTGACATGTTTTTCCTCTGAATTTGTCATTGTTGATGCTGCCAGTGATTACTTGTTGGGAGCAATGCACCCAGAAAAGCGCAGATTTCCAAGTAAATGCGGCCATGATAATGCGGTCGAATTCATAACAAACCAGTTGGACACTAATTGCTCACTGAGGCAGCCGTTTTATATAACTGAGCATAAACCTGAAGGGATGTGTTATTGCCTATCCTCTTGTCAATGCCTCGTCAATTAATTGTCCTACGACTGGAGGACCGATAGAATGAATTTGAGGCGGGATGGGGGGGGGAGGAGGGAGGTTTTTTAAGGGGGCAACGCTATCATTTCACCTTTATGGATTCTTCAACAATTTTCTCTTATTGTCGTTGTCATTGTTTTTTGTTTTGTTTTGTTTTTTTCTTTTCTTTTCCTGTCGTCTTTCCGACATCTGCCAACGTCCACGGGAAGCCATCTTCTCCGAAAAGAGACAAATTGGCAAACCGCGGCAATGACGATAACAAGATGATTTATGATCCAGCAAGTGTTGGTCGTCGTTCATCACTGTTATTTGCATGTCATCGCCACTCAATCATACTTTCTGCGACAGCTTGCTCGCCTTCAGAGAAAGTCAAACTATTTACAGGGGAAAAAAACACACAAAATAAAACAGAAGCTACTCATCCCATTGACTGCTAGAAAATTTCCAAATCCTCTAGATTCCAACTGATACTATCTATGTGCCTGTACTTGCAACCATATTTCAAGTGAAGACATAATTCATTGGCTATGCATGTGATGTTTGTGTTATTGATATGATTCAGCGGGATTTAGTCTATCAGCAGAAATTACAGGGCGGTGATGTGGCTCAGACGGTTCCTGAGATTCTGTGAGCAGTGTTGTGAGTAAAGCATTCTGTCCCCCCTAGTAAGAGACAAAATGCTCTCTCCCTCGTATAGGAGATTAAATGGAGGTCCCATGTGTGAGTTAGCCAGGACCCACGCACAGAGAAGATTCCACTTCATTCATTCATCGCAATTACAGAGCAGGGTGCTAACCTCGTGAAGTGGTCTCCCTGCCTACCCACGCAAGAAAACGGGCGAATGATGCCAACCCCTCGTGGTTCGCCCCAGGTGACTAGCAATAGTCAGCAAACGGTATCAACCAGGCACATTGTGCCATTATGACTTCATGAAGTGAAATTACAATGCTATGAAAGTATACAAGTGAAAAGGCTTGTGACTGCCTTGCTCAAACAGATGCCGTATAATGTTATGTTTGGACATTTGCTAAATTGATGACTTCTGTGATTATTGCCACTGGAGGTCATAGCTCGATGCTATTAAATGGCTCCCACTCAACACCTTTCCCCTCCCCCCCCCCCCCCCCCCCCGCCATCCCTCTTCAATTTAAGAACGATACCTCAGTGCCACAGTTCTGTTTAGCAACACAGCTCTGCCTGTGTGTGGGTTTCTACTAGAGTCGATTACCCTCTACTTGTCTATTTCATGGATATAGCCTTGATTTCCAATCAAACTGAGGAGTAAAGTGATGGGACATAATGCAAATGATTATAAGACGGTAATCCGGGAGGAATCGAGAGTGTGATACGTGTCCCCATGCCATGCTTCTGGCAATACGATCAAATTTTTGCTGTTTTAAAAAGGGGTTAGATGTGATCGGGGGTCTTTTCTTCTTTTTCTTTTTCTTTTTTTTGCAGCTAAGCTTATCAATGCCGAGGTTAACACTTAAGTGCTTTTAAACTACCTGTGTAATTTTCCGTGAATCAGTGAAAATGGCAGCATGTTGTCAGTGTTGTGCTTATGTGTGGGTGGTGTGAGGGGGAGTGTGTTTGTGCCTGTAGACTAAATTAATCAAGTGTTAAAGTGCATGTGTGAATTAGGCCTATCATCATAGATATCAGTAATTATCACTTGTTCGCACTGCACAGTTTTTCACTTCATCTTGGTGTTTAGTTCAGGTTCAATAGGATGAAAAAATTTCTCATACATGAGGTAAAAAATCTTACCCTGTTGCATTTTTAATGCTCATTGTGTGGTGTAACAGTTGTACCTTTGAGCTTTGAAGGGCTTTGTAAAAACAGGAAAAAATTAAATCCGTATGTAAATGCCTCATTCAGGCCCCTGAAAAGTTTAGCATTTGTTTGGAATTACTACACATCAAAAGTATAGAATTGGTAGACCAGCCAGGGACTGCAATACAAACTGTACCTGCAGGCTGTCTGCACCTGAGGCCAAAAACATAGATTTGTATTTACGAGATGAAACCTTAATTTCATCACCTGTATGTTAGCCTATACCAGCGTATTCACCAAAGTAGAAGCATTTCTTTGTTGTTGATAGTTATGGTTCAAATAAATGTAAAATTATGCAGCCGTGTTTAGCTGGTATCTAGGGGATCATGAGACTCTGTGAATAATATAATATGTGATATCACCAGTCTGGTATAAAAAGGGTGCCATATGCTAAGTATTGCTGGAGCAGAGACAACGTCCTCCTGCCAGTCACATGACAGTGTGGATATGAATGGGTGCGTTTGAGCGCTCTCCTAAAGCATACCGTGCTGTACCAGAGGAACGCTGTTGATAACACTCCCAAAGTATACTATACCACACCACGCCAAAAGTGGACCCCTTCCCGATGTGCTCCAAAAGTGTACCATGCCGTACTGCACCATTCCAGAAAGTGCTAGAACACAAAGTGGTCCAAAAGCGTACCGAACCAGCTGTTGACATGAGTCAACAGCACAAGGAGTTGATTCTCTTTGTTAGGGACACCTGTATGTAGCTTTAATTGCGCAGGATGAATGCGATGGTTGCTACAAAACGTGAGACCTCTCTGATTCGAGTTCAGATTTACTGTAACTCATGAGGTACGCTATCCTCGCAGAGCGCTCAAACACTTCCAATCTGACATAATGGTGTGGTTCAGTTCGGTTTGGTTCTCTTGTGAGTGCTCGAACTTGGCCATTGTATCAACTTGGTTGGGGAAGGGCAGTTCGGTTTGGTTCTCTTGTGAGTGCTCGAACTTGGCCATTGTATCAACTTGGTTGGGGAAGGGCAGGTAATGGGGGGGGGGGGGGGTACAATTACCATTTTCTGCTTCAGTTTGGTTGAAACAGAGTTTGGTTAAAGACACTCAGTCGTGGCGAGTGGTTTGTGCGGCACGGAGATGAACGCAACACGCTGCGTCACTACATATTGTATCAAATGTAGTGACCCCGAATGAGAATAGCGCTGGTTCAATGGGTCAGCGAACAAAACGTAAGAGTTCTGTGGGCTACAAGAGAGCTCTCTGTGCTAATCTCCTAACCCAAAATGGCTGTCCGAGCGAGCCACGGGAGCTTCCGAAAGGACGCACACTCTCAGTGCGCATGCGCATGAAGAGAGGCCAAAAGAGCCACGCGGCTTCTGACCTCTCTCCTCCAATCACCGCAGCTCGCGGTGACAATATTTGTGTATGATGTGTACACACACGCACACACACACACACACACACACGCGCGTCTTCTGGCCTCTCTCCTCCAATCACCGCAGCTCGCGGTGACAATGTTTGTGTATGATGCGTACACACACACGCACACACACACACGTGTCTCAGTGGCAGCATTGTTCCACACGTTTATGGATATACACGATTGTAGCACCGAGTCTGGCATTGCGCAATTGCATGCACAAACTTCGGTCGTTCGGAGTTTACGTACCATTAGGGATTGCGATCAGCTGCCTTTAAAACAGAACTCCATTAATATTATTAGTCCCCCGTGCCCCATTCCATGAAGAGATTTGCAATTAGTGTATGTCTCAAGAATGAAGTGGTGCCCTTGATGAAAACTGTCAGACAGACAGATAGACAGACAGACAGAGACAGACAGAGACTCTAGGTATGTGACACCTAAAACAGATGGTAAGAGCATCGGTATCGGATGAGCTGATGCTCGTCGGGGCGTGAAAACCCCCTCGTGAAGAATACATGATGCGCATCAATATCATATGAGCGTTTGTACAATGCAGAGCACTTGTTCCGTCAATGCTCCCCGCTATTAAGCAACGTCATCTCCAAATGATGCATTCTCACTCGTCATTATGAGACATGCCCCGTTTCACCTGCGCAAGGTGGACCTGGAAGAAAGCAAGAGCAGCCAGAGCTTAGAGATGAGAGGCAAAGATACAAGGAAGTTGTCCATCACCCCTCTCTCATGGCGTAATCTGCGACTGGAAGGCAAATTTGTTGAAGTACATGGCAAGGTCAACCATCTGCAAAAAAAAGAAAAACGAAAGAAGAAAGAAGGAGAACAGTGATTTAAAGGACAAAGTCACCTTAATATACATGTGGATTGAGAGAATGCAGCAATACCAGCAGAACACATCAGTGAAAGTTTGACGAAAATCGCACAATCTGTTCAAAAGTTATGAATTTTTGAAGTTTCTGTGCAGTCACTGCTTGATGAGAGAACTTCTATGGCTTATGATGTTACATAAGGAAAATGTAAGGAGAATTTCACAAGATTTCTTCTTTTTTTTTTGAAAAAAAGTGTACATTCAACTTGTCACTGACGTATGCCAAGGGTCATATCATTCCCCCTGCCTTCTGAAAGAGGCAAGTCAAGTGTTCATTTATTATGCAAGAAAAGTGAAAATATATCGAATTAAAAAAAAAAATAGTGGAATTATTGGTCAGAAAATATGATTTTGTAAGAATTTTTTGTACATTTTTTTTTACACCAATGGGAGAGTTAGGGTATGGGATTAAGTCATCTCCACCTGTTCTTATTGGAGAATGCAATTATGACCAGTATCACTATTTGATGAAAACATGTCAAATTCTAAAATCTCAATATTTTTTTTCCTTGTCCAATTTTAATGACTTCTGCTCCTGCTACTCTGATTATCAGATGTTACTCTATGTATTAAAGTCAACTTAAAGATGGTGTAGACTTGCACATTAAGTCTGCTTGGCTCACGTTTTTATAGCTTGAATGAATTCTGATGTTAAAAAAAGGAAATGATCCTCATTCTGAAGTTCCAATGCACATTCAGATTCTTCTATCCGGATTCGTGCAATGTATTTTTGGAAAGTATTTGTTAAGATTGAAAGCTGTATTTTTTTCCCCTGGTCATTAATTCCGATGATGAGGTAATGTGATCCTTTTGAATGATTGGGAGGAGTTGCAGTGAGTGGTAGTAAGGGGCTTGATGGGGGCGTAATTGGCCATCAGAATGCTCAAAGTCGGCCCAGGAGTTGCAGTCATCATCGTTAATCAAGGTAGGTGTAATGTCCCTGGTTTTGTGTCTCGGAATGACTATTTCTTCGTGATTGCTTTGGGGAAAGCGCAACTCCAGACATGACGTATGCGCATTCAACTTCAAATAGGCACGGGGGATGAACGGGGGGCTTGTGACGTCTACGATGAAAAAAAAAAAGATGAAAAGAACAAAATTGCTCGATATGTTTGCAATAGCTGGTGAGAATGGGGGGTGGGAAGGAGCAAAACAAAACAGAAAGAGAGAAAGACGGAGAGAGAGAGAGAGTGAGATTGTGCGTGTGTATACAGGCAAGGCAATACCGGTAAACGTCATCGAAGTCTCATCCGTGTCGACGTCAAAACTGGGGGTCGTTAAGTGGATCCGCACGCAGCCAGTGTGCCATGCGTATTTACCCTCGCCATCTTTGTCCGCATGGTAGTAAACACAAGCTAGATCTCGCGACGACGTGAGCGTCTCATGCAACTACACTGAATATCCCTGTTCAGTTCACTCTTTCTGTTAAGGTTGTACTTAAAATAATAGGTTAAGTTCAAGTTTGAAAAATGTCCCCTACAGTAACCCCCCCCCCCCCCCCCCCAAAAAAAAAAAAAAGAAAAAAAAAGTGCCTAGTAAGAAAGACATTGTGTGTATAACTTGTGGGTCCATTTTAAAAAGTATGACAGAAAAATGCCTTGTGTCTCTTGGGTACATACACATATCTACTCGGGCAGTGGTTAAAGTGACATATAAAAGGCACTATTTACCATTTGCAGATGAAGCAAAAACCCAGCTTTACTGCTTCAAGATAGTTCTAAAATGTGAGTCAGTGATAGAAGCAACCAATGTAAAAATGTTTTTCATTATAATCAATGTTAAGTATTGTTCAACATACAAAATGTGAACAGTAGTATAATTTTTTTTTTAAAGAGTAAACCATCTATACTTACGGTTTATTTAGAAAAATAGTGATATCTCCTTATATTTTGGGCTTTATTGTGAAATTTTTGCATGGTATGTTTTGTGATTCAACTGACTATACACTCATGCATCAAATGTGATAACTTGAACATTTTATAAATCACTGCTCCCAATGGTAAACAATACCTTTAAAGCCCATTGTATATATATATATATATATATACTTTTTTTTTTGGGGGGGGGCATTCTAAGTTATCAAAAATCAGAGTTTGATTCTGACATCTGACCTTGGTTTAGAATGGTTGATTGTACTGTAAGACTGTAAAACATTTTTTTTCTTCTTTTATTATGGGGAAGAATTAGGGGATCATTTAGCCAATCATTACATTTGACAAATCTTTTTCATTTAAAGATATATATAAAGCATTATAGTAATTTGACAAAATCATGTTGTTTTTTTTATCAGAAGTTGTATAAGTACGGACTTCTAATGTCAATCTCCAGATGATGTACTCTTCACATGATAATAAATTCTTTTTTTTAGATGTGACGTTCTTTTAGATATTAAAGCAACCCTGTATTACGCTTGGGGGAGTGTAATGAGAAACACTAATGAGGTACTGTATACACCAAATGTTTCGTGAGGTTTTTATTTTCGCGAATTTTGCGAGTCGGGTACTATTTGCGAAATTAAAGACACGCAAAAATATTGACTGTGATACCGATGTGAATGTAACGTATGCATAAAGTACATTTCTTTGTTCAGTACAGACTCCACGATCGAAAATATAACCACTCACGAAATTGTCGGGAATTCCCGATTCGCGAAAATTTAGACTCGCGAAATATTTGGCGTATACAGTACATAGTTATGTATACATAAAACTTGAAGGTACACTTTGCTAAGATGTCACAGTAGTGTGTGTTTCTTTTATAGATAGCAGTTGTTTGTTTTTTATGCCTATATTACATCATGATAGCTGGCTTGCAGAAATTCTATAGGTCATAACACTTCATTACTTGCCATAAATCTAATGATCAGATGTTTCTGCCTTATGGATTTCATTTAAAGTAACCGCCTCTCCTGTTGCAATTTCTGCTGTTAAGCATTACTCTAGAATGATTCTCCAAGCCTTGAAGAGAAGAAGATCCTTTAAGTCCCTACTATTTTTTTTTTAGTTCCTAATTTGATTGGAGATTTTATGGAACTTGCACAAGTTCCATAAAGATCGCAATGCTTTCTACTCTCGTCTGCGACCTTTCCACTATTCCAGGGACCCGATAGTAACAGCTAGCAGACACTCCCTCTCTTGATGCTTAATTACGAATCTGCATCATTGATACGGTCCAGCCCCCCTCTGTCATTTCCGGGATGGCAAGTGGGCGGTGGGGGGGGGGGGGGGGGGGGGGGGGAGTAAGAAGCAGCTGGGAGAGAGAGAATGGATTGGCGTGACATATATATAGACGACCTTTTCTCACGCAGGCTTGGAAGAATGCAATTCACATCACAAGTCTTGCCCAAAGAATCAATTTCTTCATGAGGAAGTATTGATTGGGACAGTGGGAATGTATTTGTCCGCCAGTGACATTCTTGCAATCAGTCAATGGTCGTATTTTTTCTTTTTATCTCTTTTCTCTCTCCTCTCTTTTTGAACTTGGGCAAAAAGTTTCCCTCAGCGATTGGCTTAGCAGATTGAGCAATCTTCTTTCATTCAGTGTTTTTTTGTTTTTTTTTTGTCAGTTCAGTGACATTTAGAATGTATTGTCGTATGTCAGTATTCATATTTGGTCCACACAGGGTAATTGAGGCACTGTACCGTATTACAGTGGGACCCTCCGCGACAATAACTTTGAAAATATTTAGTAAATCAATCTCAATACAATTTCATAGTATGAAACTATAAATTATTATGCTACCTGTATCTTGCAGAAAACCCCATCCAATTTGCTTTAGTGGTCAAAGAGAAATGAGGATCTTTGTAGAGCATGTCAGGAATCCCTTCCCTCCAAGTTCTGTCCATTGTGTTCACACATTAATGTGCTGTTGCAAGAGCACCCAAGTGCGAAACTTGGAAGAAACAGACCCATGACATGCTTTGCAACGATCCACTTTTCTCTTTGACCATTACTTAACCAAATTGAATGGTTTTGTTCTTTTTTTTTTTGCAAAATGTAGGTAATATGTTATATTTTTATACCCTGAAGTATCATTCAGACAGTTTGACTCTTTATTTGCCATGGTGGAAACCCCCTGTGTGCCACGTTATTCTGAGACATGAAGGTAGTCATGCTTTTGAGAAAGAATTCTGTTTTTCCAATCTATATAACTTCTACAAATTTCTGTTAAGCTGGACATAATAGTGAGCAAAGTTGGAGAGGAATGCCAAGCTCTACTTTGATATAAATTGTATGACAAATCTATTTCTATTTATTCTTTTTTAATGGCCGGTTGCTACACTACTGTAAAGGCATGACTTTTGCACATGAAACCGTGAGAGAAACTTGGAATTTACACGCAAATTTAGTTGGGAACACCGCTTAATAGTCAATCACCACATAGAATGCAAGCAGTATGTAAAAGGAACAAAAGCGCGAGAAAAGCTTTCATTGTACCGCGGGATTAGGCGATTTATCGATCGGTTTAAGCGGATTAGTGCGTTTGAGCAGAATATGCGAAGTTGGCACGCCATCGACTGAGTGGGACGTGCGAACATGGCACATAAAGAGTTAATCATATTGAAAGTTATCAATGCAGAAATCCAATTGTAATTTTTTTGGGGGACATACTGTACTTATGGTCCTCTGTCAGTCCATCAGTTTTTTTCCCCCTCTTTTAAAGAAAAGGGGGAAAAACAGTTATTAATCGTCCATTGATACTGAATGTTAACCAGTCACTTGGTGTCGTGTTTCATTTCAGATATTAAGATAAATGTGGAAAGTGCAGTTTCAGATATATTTCTCTTTGCTGTTACTCCTCGCAAGTTAGATTGCATGTTCAATCTGTTTTCAACTGACCAAAATGAAAACGCCAATTGGCAGTGCCGCTCGCTGCCCTGCAAGCAGTAGGTGACAGGTTCAATGCCCAGACCAGGATCCATTTGTTCATCATTGATGTATATACATTTATACCATAAGATGCCTCTGAGGAATATACATAATATCGATATTGCCTTACGTTGCACATATGCAAAGCTCACACGGTCTTTCTTACATGATGGTGTCCCTGACAACCACAAATCAGTGATAATACCCGATCCAGCGAAATTTGCAATTTTGCTTCAAACGAAGGTCACTGTATTTGATGACTCACTTTGGTGTTTATTCAGTTAGTCTATTAACGGTATGGCAGAAAATAAATGAGTGACTGGGAAGGTAACATTATTTAACTGTCATATCATGTCTTTTTTTATCTTTTTAATTGTTTACAGATTGATGCAGAGGAGGTGGCAGACATCAACGACGCACTCATTTTATCCTTCCGAGCTCACAACTTGGACAAGAAGGTAAGATTGAAAGAGAAAGCAAGAGCTGGCCATCGATTGTTCTACGACACATTTGATTGGCCAGTTTGACCCATTCAATGCCGTTTCAGCAATGATCTGGCCAATAGGTGCCAATAAAAAAGCCTCATCGTGCTGATAATTACAAACCTCTGAGATATTGTATGAATAGTGCGTGATCTTGAATGTACTATTAATACTAGATTACGTGCATGACAAATGCGTAATTGATCCAAGTGCAGTTTTATTGATAGAATTGCCCAAGACTAATTTGTCTGTTGAGAATGAGAAGGGCGCTAAGTGGTCATGAACGCTATGGGTTTAGTGACAACTTACCGCCCTTCTCATTCTCAGCTGACCAATTATGCATTTGGAGTGTTTATGGACTAGAATAGACCATGAAGGGGCACGCACTATTTGTTATAGGTAATAAGTGTATTTGTAACATTGATTTATAATGTACTATTTGTTAGTGTTAAATGCGGGATAGGATCAAATAGTATTGTTCAAGGCCATGAAATGTAAAGAAATCAGTGAATGTCATGTGGTACAAATTTGACAAATCACAAATTTGACCAGTTACAGATCTTGTTATAGATACAATATTTTCTACAAATGATTAGAAAATTGATAAAGATCACAAGCTGTCATTTCCAAACCATTTGGTTGTGGCATTGTTCTGAAAGGAGCAGTGAATTTTGCAGTGTCCTAATTAAAGCCAACTGCAGAGTATATTGTAAAGTTGAGGATAACAAATCAGGGTCAATCATCCGTAATTATGTTTTTAAGGGCAAGGTCGAGATGAAGCACGACCTGTGAAACAAGATTTCGCATGAATATTGTCATCGAAGCCACCCATCTGTTGATATCTCGTGAGGGCAACGTGGCGTCGGACCGCAGTCGTGTGGATGTGCATGTGTGTTTGGGAGCGGGGAAAAGGAGAGTTACCCTAGAGATGATTGGTTAAGCCCTGTTTGGATTAGTAGACCCGTGGGAGCACCGGTCGTGACTGATCCGGCTTAAGGTCATATTGGAACTTAACGAAGCCTGTCATGGCCGCGACATAAGTCGCACAGCGATGTCTTGCGTCTGGGGCATTCCGCTGAAACCAAGCATGCTGTTGATGGGCTGGCTGGCTGGCTTTGCTGAATCCCTGTTAATGAAAAATTACTTCAAGATATGAATGCAAGTTGATAAGGAAGATGCAGGCAGTCACCATAGCAACGTTGCAATTTATTTTCACATAGTAACATCATTGTAATTTATTTCATCATTGTGTTCATGTGCATCTTTTCTAAGATGTTGCTGATTGAATCAAATGCTGCATGCAAAAGAGTATATATGTGGAATAATGTACCTGTGTGAAAGATAGTAATTGATTGCTTAAAGTGTAAAGTTATTTATTACTGACAACTCTAATGATTTAGATCATTAATGGTTCATCATATATTTGTTTTTTTCCTGTAAAATTTTGCCATGGTGAGTATCATTCCACTCTCCAAGAACACAGAAAAAGAAGAGCTCTTTCGTTTGTCGACACATTTGCCATGAATAAATGCAAAGAAACTGTCATACAGAGGGAGATGTAACCAAACTCGTGTACAGTCTCATGTATGTTTCAATATGTGTAGTTGATAGAGAGTCGAGCATCACCGAATGCTAGTTGGAACTTCCATGTCATGACCCATGTAGGGTAGCTTTGGTACTGTTTCTCGCTGGGGTTATTGCACCCAAGAGAATCAGAACTTTTTTAGCACAGATTCTGTTAGATTGATTGGAGAGCCATGGGTGTTGCAGTTGGTGTTACGGTTGGTCCCATTAATAGCATAGCTGGCTCAATTTGATTCATTATAGCCAGTTATGCTGAGGGTTCAGCGACACTTTCCCCCTGCCGGGATGCGGTGGCCCATCCAAGGGGTGGTTGGTTGGAGTAGACGACAAATTTGAAACAAATCTAGTTTAGATCTCAACTAAGGGAAATGTTTCATGTATAAATCTGGCAACTTTAATGAATGTGTTTACTTCTGTTGATTATTTACCACAACCCTTCAGCCCTTCAGCATATGCGATAAACTTTCTGAAAACTTTCTCAAAATCTTACCCTCTGTGTGTTCTTGAAGGAACTGTAGGTAAAGTAGATGTACCCCAAAAAAAAAAATCCGGCCAGAATGAGAATGATCAGATGAACATAGCGTGATAATGAACACTTCTGATTTAGCTTTATTTATTTATTTCATTGAGCATTATTTGTGATTTTTGCCTTAGTTTGCTGACCGCATTATTGCCCGTATTGGGCTTTTGCTCCATTAGCTAGTCACAGCGTTATTAGGAAGGGGCTTCTCGGGGTCATTAAATGGCGGCGTACGAAGCAAGCACGCCGAGGGGAGAGTCGAAGATTGGCATGCCATTGGCAGGGGGGCACCAGCTAGTGTCGCATTACCAAACGAGGTGTGAGAGTGTAATGGTGTAATTATGCGACTTAAATTGCAGAAAATTTCTCATTGCATGAATTAGGCTAGAAGCGTGCCAACTTGACATGATGTAAGTAAACCTTTTAGCCTCTGATCCAGAGTAAGGAGTATTAATCTGTTTCATGGCCATTTGGTGTTGCATCGAGCATTGCATTGATGGTGTGATAATCTGTTTGGTTTCTTTTTAAGAAAAGAAAATCTTTCCAATGTTCACATTAAAAAAAGAAAGTGTTACACTGGGGTTGATTATTACTTCATGAAATTTTATCAGAATCGTAATGTACATTGTGTGTTGTTCTTAGAGAGCGCGGTCTAATATGCAATTGTGTTGTGTCATTATGATGGCAGAATAAGTGGTGTTGATTTTTATGGAGTCGTCAGTCAATCTGTTTAAGTAGCAGTACTGGTAGCTAATAACATACAAGTCTAATAGTAAATGAGTGTGACGGCAGTGTGTATGTGTTGGGGGGATGGGGGTTCCAGCAGATCTGATTCATTTGTCAACATTTCTTATTTTAAGTTACAAAGTTTCTGCTGAAGTTAATCACGTTAAAAATCTTGAAGTTTGAGGCAGGGGGAAATATAAGTTGTTACGGTCGAAGACAATCACAATTGCTAGCTAAGTACAGTTATGAATCTAGATATGATCCTAGATGTATGTTTGTGTTTGTTAGTCAAGCCATTTAGATATTCAGTGGATCAAATCACAGCACAGTCTACTTTGTGAAGGTCGATTGATAAAACTCATTGATTCTAAAACTTTTTTTGAAAAAATATATTTCCCCTCCGCCCTTGGAACCAATGATGATATTGATCACTTGTAAGGCCACATGCTCTCAAGCGATATACTCCAGGATCAACACGGTGAAATTAAAATTGATTGGAGAGCGCCATATCCAGATGAGATGTGGAGAGAGTGTGAGTCTGTGGCAAGTGAGGAGGAGGAGTCCAAACTGTCACATGAATGTCCCCCCTTCCCCCACACACCCGATGCAGTTCTTGCAATGCACAGGCCTGTAACTAGGGGAGGTTCAGGGGGTTCCACAGACCCCCCCCCCCCCACCCGTTTGTCAGCAGCCAAAAAATAAAAAATAAAAAATAAGACGATAAAAATGAATCGCGGAACACCCCCCTTTTGAAAAAAATAAATAAAAGGGGGCTGGTAGTAGCACCTGAAAATTGCAGTAAAGTCTGTTTTTTCTTTTTTTTTGCTTGTCAGCCAGTGAAGTGGCTTGAGAAACAAAAAAAAAAATGCACAGGGAAACCTGTTTTGTTTTGTTTTGTTTTGTTTTGTGTGTGTGTGTGTGTGTGTGTGTGTGTGTGTGTGTGTGTGTTTTTGCTTGTCAGCTGATTAAACTCGGAAGTGGTCCACTTTTTCTAATTCTGAACCCCCCCCCCCCCCCCCCCTTAATAAAAATCCTAGTTGCGGGCCTGATGCTGGAGTATTTAATGTGATGATGGATAGTAGGCATTCCATTCACTAATACCATATGCAGATCTGAATATGATGTTTGACGGCATTTATTCACAGCTTCCCCCCATATTAATTAATGTTCATCTCTGTCACTGATGCCGTCTTGATTGTGTAATGTACGCTGAGTACTAGTACTGTTCTGAGCTACAGAGCATTAAGTTACATTGATTCTCATTTCCCCCAG